>NC_087210.1:63874755-63902255 GCF_015104395.2 Macrobrachium nipponense
ACACACAAATATCTTTACTTGTATATATATATAATATATATATATATATATATAATATATATATATATATATATAATATCTAATAAAAGGAGCCCATAAAAACACCAAAATGTAGAGAGAAAAGTACTATATTTCAGAGACTGCTGTCTCTCTCTTCAGGTATATGAATGAGAAAAGTTTACAGAAAAGGTGGTATTTTATACCAAGAGATTCGTCCACAAGTAAGCCCAATTTAGGTCACCCCCGCTGATAATCTTCCTTTAATCTTCTTAAGCGTTGGTTGAATGAACACTGCGTCGACGATGTCCGATGTCCAATTCCCTTTTGAGATGTTCATTACCTGCTTCTCTTTTATTAAGGCCGATTCCATCATTTGACTCTTGTACCGGCAGTTGCTGCTATAAATTACACGTGACATATTCCAGTTTATTCTATGGTTATGTTCATTTATGTTTGGTGAAAATAGCCGATTCTGTTGTCCATACCTAACTGACCGTTTGTGTTGTATTAATCTCTGGGGAAAGTGATTTACCTGTAAATCCGATGTAAGATTGGTCACAGTCCTGGCATGGGATCTCATATACCCCAGAGTCTTTGGGCGATGTCTTTTGTTGGACGTTAATCAGGGATTTGGCTAAGGTATTTGGGTAGTAAATGCAAAAGGGTTGGATTTCCCAAGGGTGTGAGTTACTCTCTTAATCGTCTCCAGGTGGGGAATTTTTATTTTATTGTTGGGTGTGTCTACGCAGAGTGATATATGGAACTCAATCTAATCTTCGCCTCCTCACTACGGACCACGTATACAGGTATCTGATTCATTCTGTTCCGACATTGCTGCATATAATAGCGTGACTCATTCAACAGACTTTACGCAAGTTAAATAACCTAATAGATAATAGCGCATGGAATAATCTTGAACAACAAGACAAAGTTTAAACTTATCCAACACCCCCCTTACTGTAATCAACATTTAGTTTTAAAATTTAGGCTTATCCTTTGCCCTTATGCCAGACCGCAAAAACAACCTAGACTTCATAGTGGCTTTTGATAAATTCATATCTGACAAAAACTACAGCCGTGAAGAGATATGTTAAAAGGATGTTACTAAATGCTTTAACTGACCTTCATAAGAAAATATCCTGTTCCCCGCAGATTTCCCTGATAGCCATCCACTCGCTAAAAAAGTTAAGATTATTATAATAAGTAGATCCGACAAAGACGGCAAAATTGTAATAATGGACAAAGACTTCTACCTCGACAAAATCAACCAGCTCCTTAGCGACACAAATACTTACGAAAAACTGACGAAAAATCCCCTCCAGAATGTTCCCACAGAATTTTTTCGGAAAGTAAGATTAATTGGCCAAGACAAAAAGAGTATTGAACTATTAGAGAAATTTAAAGTAATTAATCCTAAATTACCCTACGTTTATGGTCTTCCCAAAACTCACAAAGACAATCTTCCATTCAGACCCATCGTTTCATGCGCCGGAGCTTTCAATTACAAAATTTCTAAATGGTTAGCTGGGCCTCCTTTCTCCTTTTTTAGGCACTTTTTCTCCCAGTCACATCAAACATTCGGAAGACTTTTGTCACAAATTCAGAGAAGTACATATACCACTTCACAACATAAAACTTTTAAGCCTTGACGTAGACTCCCTATTCACAAAAGTACCAGTACAGGACGTTCTTCAGTTTTTAAGGGAAAAATTATCCCCCTATTCAGATCATTTCCCTTTGGCACTTGACAAATAATAAAGTTAGTTGAATTATGTGCATCTAATAACGTATTTTGCATTCGGGGAAAAATCATTCTACAAGCAAAAATTCGGGTGTAGTATGGGAAGTCCTTTAAGTCCTATTTTAGCCAATCTGTACATGGAATACTTTGAAAAACTACAGTAATAAATGCAATAAAACCCAAAAACATGCTGTGGATGAGATACGTGGATGACATACTAACATTTTGGGATAATAAGTGGGGTAATTTTAATGAATTCCTCTCAAAATTAAACGCATAAGTGCCCAGCATCAAATTTTAAAGTTGAATGGGAAAACAGACAACAAATTCCTTTTCTTGATGTTTTAATAATCAGAGACACGACAAAATACAAATTTACCATATACAGAAAACCAACGTTCTCACTTTCATATATCACTACTTTAGCTATCATGACAATACTATCAAGATAGATCTAGCTAGCAACCTGTTCTTAAGAGCCTTACGAATTTGTTCCCCAGATTTCTGAAAAAGAATTTGAACTAATTCGCAAGCAACTTTCATCTTTAAAGTATCCTGACCATATGTTGAGAAGCAATTCAAAAAGCAAACGTAATTTCTACCGACCCCCTAAAGACAAGACCAGAGACACACCCAACAATAAAATAAAAATTCCCCACCTGGAGACGATTAAGAGAGTAACTCACACCCTTGGGAAATCCAACCCTTTTGCATTTACCTACCCAAATACCTTAGCCAAATCCCTGATTAACGTCCAACAAAAGACATCGCCCAAAGACTCTGGGGTATATGAGATCCCATGCCAGGACTGTGACCAATCTTACATCGGATTTACAGGTAAATCACTTCCCCAGAGATTAATACAACACAAACGGTCAGTTAGGTATGGACAACAGAACTCGGCTATTTTCAACCATATAAATGAACATAACCATAGAATAAACTGGAATATGTCACGTGTAATTTATAGCAGCAACTGCCGGTACAAGAGTAAATGATGGAATCGGCCTTAATAAAAGAGAAGCAGGTAATGAACATCTCAAAAGGGAATTGGACATCGGACATCGTCGACGCAGTGTTCATTCAACCAACGCTTAAGAAAGATTAAAGGAAGATTATCAGCGGGGGTGACCTAAATTGGGCTTACTTGTGGACGAATCTCTTGGTATAAATACCACCTTTTCTGTAAACTTTCTCATTCATATACCTGAAGAGAGAGACAGCAGTCTCTGAAATATAGTACTTTTCTCTCTACATTTTGGTGTTTTTTATGGGCTCCTTTTATTAGATGGAATTCTGTTGTTACAGAACACTTTTAACCAGTCATATATATATATATATATATATATATATATATATTTATATATATCGTCCATACTATCTTAATTTTAAAGTAAAAAGAGTAATCGTTTGTGAACTAGGCCTAATATGATTAGAATTTGTGAAACTGGGTCCAATTTGATCAGATTTGTAATCGCTCATAAAGTTTTTTGTTTCGATGGCCGCAAAGCGGAATCTGCTTTGTATAATTCCGAATGAAAATATGAGGTAGTATGACATATATAGATATATATCAATATATTATATATATATTATCGATATATCTATATTATATATACACACACAAACATATATATTAATATATATAGTATCTAATATATATATAAATTATAATTGTATATAATATTATACGTATCATATACATTACATAATTATATATTTATATAAATAATAATAATATTATATATATATAATATTATATATATTAATTTATATTATATATATGGATAATTATATATATTATTTTCAATACTATATATAAGGAAGACGTAGTTGTTTTAGTTTTGAGTGGATCTTGCGTTGTGATTACCATTCATATTGTTAATAGAAATTTTCTAAAATAAAATAAAAAAAAAGGACACTTTATTTCAGACATTATGTCTAGATTCCAATATTTTGTTTGTATATATATATATTACAACTGGTATAATAAAACAAGCCCTATATCTTGCTTGCTTTTGCAACAGTTGCTATTTTGCTCAGAGACTAGAAAAATAACGATCAGATCGATTATTCTTGTCAAGTTTGATGATGATAATATTCAGTTTAATTTATGTGATTAGTATCGTCGAGGAATGTCCAACGGTCATAAGCGATTGCGGCAGTATTCAGGTAGATGAGACGGCGTTGATTCTTTAGGGAAAAAAAAGAGCTCAGCTGGATTTGCGTCTCAAATTCTCGATACGACAAATGCCATTTGTCTATCAGCGTTTGGCTTTCCATTTGCATCTTCATTACATCACTGTCATGTCGTGTTCGGACTGTTTGTGGGCTTGGATGAGAACGGTGTTCGGATTTGTTCTTATAATAAAATGCATAAGGTCTCGGTTTAATTTTTCGGAGAATCGTAGAAATGACTGTTTGCAGTATTTAATTAAAAAAAAACTAAATTGCTTTTATCATTATACTCGTAATCCCACTAAATACATATACTGGAAGCTTCCTAATCGTAGTCATATGTGATGTCTACCCTTCCTGTAAAAGATATACAGGCATTGTTATGTCTTACAATAACTTAAACTCCTTGAGAATCTATCTGGTTAATGCTGTGCATTTAAATAGTCTTATGGTTGACGCCTTGTAATGTTAAAGTGGTTGTCTCCATAAAATCATTACATATTCTCATAGAATTTATGGGTTTACATTGCTCATTACGGCTGCATTTCACTTGTCTTCGTCGCACGGTGTAGGAACTTTTACCTCTGCAATTCCATCATTAGCACCAGCATTTTTTTTTTCACAATAAGAAAATGATCACTCACGTTCTTCTTTTTAGGATAGAGAGAGAGAGAGAGAGAGAGAGAGAGAGAGAGAGAGGCAGGACTTAACCATTTACCAACATTTGTTCTGTGGAAACAATTAATCTTCGTATTTCACGTTCCGGTAAAGATTTCTCTCCCGTTTCGTGTAACTATACAAACCCCTCGCTTAGTACGTAGGTCTTTCTGGTTAGCCCCTCCTCCCCCCACCTAGTACTTTTCCTGCGCTCTCTATTTTCTCATTTGTATCCGGCCTTCACTGGTTAAGGGCAACGGGTTGCCTTTCCGTTCGTCCTTGTCATCGAAAAAAACCTGATGACTTACTTGGGTTATTATCAAAATCAGGGAAGCTTCAAAACATCAGTTAACTGATTTATCAACCATTCTTCATAATTCATTAGCAGTTCGTTCTCGTCTGTCCCAAGGTTCAGCCTAGTGGTTAGCGGAATAGAAATTTCATGCAGTTGAATCCATTCTGCTTTCACAAAATTAGATGTTAGCCTAATTATTTTTTCCAAATTATCCCATCTATCCCCTCAGCATTAACTTTTTATTTTGCGCCTTCTTCATCGGTTCATTATGACTCTCTCTCTCTCTCTCTCCTTAAGTTCCTGTAGCACAAAACTTAAAAACAATATTCACACTTCTGCGATTACTTGGTTTGTTTGATCTTTTTTTTGGCGAGGAGGGCGGGAGTAGGAGAGGGTGGGGGGCGAGAAGGCGTGGGGTCGTTTTTAAAATTTTGCCTAACGCACTGCAGACTAACCTTTTGATGCGTACTATTTCCTTTTGTTCGTTTTTTTCAATTTCGTTTCTATGGTGAACTATTGAAAAGATGGCAATTGATAGAAATTGTTCATCTTTTTACAACTGTATTCTCTCTGCTTACTAATCTTGCAAGCTAAATTTATTAACGTTCGATTTTTAACCTGAGCATCAGGTAAAAGGATCGAATCATTTTCTTCTCGTCCTCTACTCTATTTTCCCAGAGTTGACTGGTTCCAGATTCCTCGTCATTTTCTACTATATTTCTATTATTTTACTGCCTTTTTTTCGCAGTGTTATCAGTTTGAGTGGCATCGCTTGCCTGAGACTTCAATTTCATTTCAAGAATTGAAACACCGTTTCCGGCTACCCAAAGTGTCAACATCCAAGGACGCCCCCCACCACCCCCCCCCCCCCCCCCCCACCCACGCCTTTTCCTTTCCTTTGTAGCTTCAGGCCTCTGGCCTACATTCCGCTATAAGCTCGTGTTATATAAGACATTTACTCACTGACACATTTTACGTTTGTCATTTTTCCATTTTCATTCATACGACATATGCTTTTATATTGGCCAGTATCAATTCTTTTAGCATTGTGCCTCTTGAAATTAATGTTTCGAGGTATTTTCAGTGGACATTGTTAGAGTTCTGGTCCATTGTGTTTCCCAGAAAAGTTATGAAGCGTGCTTGATCTTAGAGAGAGAGAGAGAGAGAGAGAGAATCATATCTGCGTCTAGGCTTGTAATAGGATCAAATAATCATATACAGCTCTTTAAATTATGAACAGCATTGGAAGCCATGCCTTGAAAAATTTAGTTCCGCCTTTCCTCGAATTTTTTAAAGTTATCTAGAAGTTTTTGTATTTTTGTGCTGTTAGGGCTTATACATAAAATGTAAATTTTTGCTTATACTTAAGTCTCTTTGTTCCAGTAATTTACATTCAAACTCTTCCATTCATTTAATTTATAAGAAAAAGTGCGGCAGGCAGCGTTTATATCCACATGTTGACACCTTCATTTTCAGTTGTATATAAAGTTTCAAATCAGATATACACTATTATTATTATTATTATTATTATTATTATTATTATTATTTTATTATTATATTATTATTAATTCAACAATATTTCTGCAAATAAAACCTATTCACATGAAACAAACACACAGGGTCCATTATATTGAAATTCAAGCTTCCAAAGGATGTTGGTTTTAACCAAACTCTTCAAGATACAGAGACAATGATTTTTCATCGCCGCGAACCCGCGACATCTGAGCGACATTTAACGATACTAGCCCCCATACCAGCTGACCAGTGATAATGTAGTGTCCTCATGTCCGTGCTCTCCCTGCCACCTTGTCATTATTAATAGATGTTACACACTTATCGCAATAGATAAGGATCAGTTTTTTTATTTTTTTTTTGTTCATTTCCTCATATTCCCGAATGCGTTTTCAGTTTTTTTTTTTTTTTAATGTGACTGCTATTGGCATAAGTTAAGTTTTTCCCAGAAATACCAAACATACAAGTACTCATTATCGAATTTTCATTGAATTTTTCAATCAATTACAGTGTCAGTGCCATTCTAGGTAGAACCTTTAATGTCACTGACAGATGGTCTTTAATTCCGAAAAAAAAACGCGATTTGCAGAATTTCGCAGTTTCTGTCACCTCACATTTCCCTAGTTTTTATATCCGAGAACAATAATTGGATCGAAATTTATTTTATAAACAGTTAATTAGTCTCTACGTAAAAGAAACAAAAACACACGTTCGACATATTGTATTTAGCCATCCCAGAATCTGCTGATAAACTTTTTCATACTGATTCAGAAAAGAGGAAATTGGACTCCCATTCTGTGCGGTTTTAATTGGAAACGTGATAATACAAAATTTATGTACTAATCAGTAGATTGTTATCAAATTGCTATCTACTTGACACAGCGAAAATTATAACGAGTTGATCAGTTAATAATTAAAATGCAGTAATAGTCGTATTGGTAATGGCGTAGGCAGCCTCCATAAGATATCAGCGTAAATAGTATTTTAAGAAGGTTTTTTCTGTTTAGTCTTTTTTTTCCACTGTATAATTTAGTTTTTTTTTTTTTTATCCACCAAATACCTTCTCAAGATTGCTTCCTGTTCTATTTTTCGAACTGTGGTAGCTGAGGGAGGTCGACATCACCTCCCCCGTCAGTAGACATCATGCGGTGCACTGTAGGCATTGCTTAAGGTTCTTTGAAGCGTGCCTTCGGCCGCTAGCTGCAACCACTTTCGTTCCTTTTACTGTACCTCCTTTCATATTCTCTTTCTTCATCTTACTTTCCCCCCTCTCCTAACTCTTGATTCATCGTGCAACTGCGAGGTTTTCCTTCTGTTACACCTTTCAAACCTTTGATCCTGTCAATTTCCATTTCAGAACTGAATGACCTCATAGGTCCCAGCGCTTGGCCTTTGGCCTGAATTTTATATTCAGCTCAACTCGACATCACCTCGGATCAAATTATTCCAAGCAGTAGTGATAGTGTATATATCTGCGCTTCAGTGGAGCACCTTGCTATTCTTCTGGAAATGTCATAATTGCTATGGTAACTTTGCGTCGGATGGCGACAAAATAACCAAGTACCCCGGCCTTTAATAAGGTTTTATGTGCAAAGTTAAGTATATCTTAGTTTAACCAGACCACTGAGCTGATTAACAGCTCTCCTATGGCTGGCCCGAAGGATTAGATATTTTCACGTGGCTAGGAACCAATTGGTTACTTAGCAACGGGACCTACGACTTATTGTGGGATCCGAACCACATTATATCGAGAAATGAATTTCTGTCACCAGAAATAAATTACTCTGATTCCGCGTTGGCCGAGCCGAGAATCGAACTTCGGACCACCGGATTGGTAGCTGAGCGCAAAAACCACGCCTCCAACGAGGAACTTGGTTTTGTGTTCAAGTTTATTAAAGTTTCCCATACTTTTATTGTTTTCATTTATTTTCTTGGTGAGCAGAATTACCAGTTTGATAATCAGGAAAATTTCATTTATCTTTTATATTTTACATTTTTTTAATTAAATCCATCGTTACTGTCCTCCCTTCCGATGATGATGTTACAGTCCCCTTGTCGTTTTATTTGTTATAATTGCATAAAGTTTGACCTTGAATCCGGCCCATGCAATTGTAAATGATGCAATTCTTGTTGCTATTCTTCGCTCTCCTCAAGTTCAAAACAAAGTCCTGCTGACCTCAATAATGATTTAGTTAAGGGGGGGGGGGGGATTTGGGGGGAAGAAGAGTATATGTCCACTCTAAAATTCAATGTGCTTCATATCATTAATATATATGATTTTGGTTTGGTTTCAAAGTATCGGTCATTCATCTGGACCCCGTAGGCGGATAGTGCCGTCAGTGCACCTCATGCGGTGCAATGTAAGCATTACTTGAGGTTCTTTGCAACGTACCTTCGTCCCCTAGCTGCAACAGCTGTCGTCCCTTTTTACTGTACCTCTATTCATATTCTCCTTCTTCCTTCTTACTTTCCACCCTCTCCTAACAATTGATTCATGTGCAGCTGCGAGGTTTACCTCCAGTTAAACTTTTCAAGCCTTTTCACTGTCAATTTCCGTTTCAGTGCTGAATGGCCTTAGCTGCCCCAGTGCTTGGGATGTATACCTAAAATCTATAAATCAATCAGTCAATCAATCAATCATTCATCTGGGTGCCTGAGACCTCCAAGGGTCTGTGCTTGATGGAAATAATTGTCCGCAATGTTGCTTTCTTGTATCCTGTCAGTGGTATTTATGCTTCGCACCACAGTTATAATCTGCCTGGCCCTCTGGATGAAGTTCTCTTTTACTCGTGTTTCCTCTTTCACCTTCAATGTCTATGAAGATGGAATCAAACGGCAGACTTTATATATATATATATATATGATCTGGTCAGTACCGGACGTGCATACGCAAAGCCGTGGAAAATTCTTCTTCATATTATGTTGACGCTCGTATGCTCAATTAAGACAACGTTTACCCAAGTAGCGTTCGGTGCTGTTTGCACTTAAGTTATTATTCTCAGAAAAAGTTAATGCATTTGTACGTCTGTGTTTTGTTAATTTCTCTCTCTCTCTCTCTCTCTCTCTCTCTCTCTCTCTCTCTCTATGCTTATAAAATTGGTTTTGTTGCTGCCTTTGACATATAATAAAATAAAATAAAAGTTTTGCATGTGAGGCCTTATGTTACGCTGTTTTTCCTTATTTGTGTTATGACTAAAAAGTCAGCGTGATTATTTAAGTGGTACAGCAAATTTACATATGTAGTACGTTGCGCAAAAAGATGTCCTTTCCTTTCGACCTCAATTTTCCAGGTTGGTGGTATCGGAAATATTACTGATAATTCTACTGGAACTTGCACACTCTTAATTCAGCGTCCGGTTTTTGCAAACATATTAACCTTCGTAGCCAAAGTTCATACAAAGTCTGTCTTTCTATGTAGAATGTACTGCTTCTAAATGCAAATAAAATATTTCCATTTTTTGCCAAGGTTTTTCTACGACAAGGATGAAGATAATGGCATGAGGAAGAACACAAAATAGGATACATAGCTAGGTGGCGTTACTCTAATATATCTTCGAACCTTGAAGATATATTAGAGTAACGCCCCTAGCTATGTATCCTATTTTGTGTTCTTCCTCATGCCATTATCTTCATCCTTGTCGTAAAACCTTGGCAAAAAAATTGAAATATTTTATTTGCATTTAGAAGCAGTCCCATTCTGAGTTATGATTTATCTCTCTTTCCTTAGTATTTTTTTTTTATGTTCGAATGCCATATTTATCAGAGAATGAGAGAATGGGAGAGAAAGTGAGATTAACAACTCGGTCATTAACGTTTAGAAGGAGCTCAGTGACAGATCCTTTCGTGTACATATATTTACAACACTGCTAATATTTAACTGTCCTTGTTTACAACCTGTAAATCATAGGCCATGGCTCACTTACACGGTCGAATTTGATTCGTCATTAATCCCTTGTGGGCAACCTGACTGTGGTCCTGACACTCTTGAGTAAAATCAGTGGGTCCTGGGAGAATAGAAATATACTGTGCAGTCAGATGCCACAGCTTGCCCTTGGGAAAACTACAATTTCCGTAATGGCTCCAACCTGGCATATCCAGCTTGTACTATACGCATGTAAACGGCGACGCCATTCGCCGTGCCATAAGGAATTACAATTTTCGTTGAGAGCTACTACCGAGGTCCAGTGTCGAGTTTGGAAGAGGGCTGGATAGGGAGGGCCTTTGGAGGGGGAGGGATCCAGTATGGGGAGAAGTGCGTTTCTAAACGAAAAGGGAGTTTGATAGTTAACAAGTAAACTGTCATTTGAGTGGCGTTATTGGATGAGAATGGAAAAATACTTTTTCGGGGTATTATTTTTTTTTTAGCAAGACAAACTTCAGATAGAGTGAAAAAGTGGGTAAACAGGCTATTTAGAAATATGTTGATCGTTATTTTTTGTGTAAGCAATCCAGCTTGTTATGAAGACAGGGAGACTTCCAAGTGGTTATCATAGACGATGATATATCATCCTGGACAAGATTTATTTGGGAAATAACTGATGGTCAGAATTTATGAAATGCAAAGATGAGAAGGGAACCCAAAGTATGGTCTAGAGTTATATAATAAAAAATTACTTTAAAAATTGAGGAAACGGATATTATGACCTTCATGAAAAATAACGAGTGATGGTTTGGTGCGGTTGTCCAGTAAAATTGGTTAATGCACTTGGTCTGTTGAGAATGGAAACGTAGATTCGGCTAAACTTTACGAAATAGAAAGCTAGGGTTTCGTGAATTACTCAAAATTATATAAAAGTTCCATTATACTTTTACTGTTGCTTTGCTAAACCTAACCAATAATGCTAGTTTATTTTTGGATTTAACTAAAGTAGTAAGCTATTTGTATAACATAGTCATACTGTGTCATGCTTGAAATTTGTGTATTATTAATATAATATTTGTCAGCTTTTCATGAGGTAGCTCTGATGTTATCAACAAATATGATCGTCTATGTTATGATGCCAGACAACCATATATAATATAATTCAATTGATATTTTGTCAGTTTAGCCCCTGAAAGTTGCTTATATCAAGTCATATCTAATGAAGTCATTCGCGATACTTTTGTCATAAAAGAATCGATAATTCATCGCTAACTCTGGGTTCTGGTTTCACATTTGGGCTGTTTGCATTGAAGTCGTAAACTCGATAGAGGGATTTGGGAACTTCACATTCCTGATGGCTAAACAGCTTCGTTTATAAATAAGTCCTTTCACGAGCGCCCATGGGGTGAAGGCTTAATCCGACATTGAATGACGTCTTTGATTCTGGGGCTTATTCCCGTTTTGTATACTGTAGAAGTGAGGCATAATATTACAATGATCATTATACATGAAAATTTTGTTTCATAAGTTATTTCATAAATCAAATTTCTAACATTATATAGTCATCGTGTATAATAATTTTCGTTGCAGTATCGACATCGGGGTTGAGGTATTTAGCGTTTAATATTATAACGAGTGCTGTAATATACCAATATCATGTTGAAAGTGAAGAAGCCTGTTTATGTTATACAAAAATAAAAGAACTTAGTATCACAAAAGGCAACATTAAATGTAAATTGACTCAAAGATATTTGCAGGAACAAAACAGAATTAGTATGCAGTGCTATTTTCCAGGTATTTCAAATTATAATTTAAAATTTTCTATTATTTATCAGTTTTCAAATTTATTTTCCATTATTTAAAGTCTTGATTCAGATTTATATTCTTTCTATAAGCTCCATAAGGAAGTATCTCTTGCACTTGAGGAATAGTCAATAGAAAAATGTAAATTGGTTGAAAGTTAGTTGTGTGAGATTCCGTCTTAGTAATAAACCTGCTTATGCCTTTCAGGACTGAGATATCCTGCCCTCCTTACAACACCAATAAATTTAGACTCATGAACTTCAAGAAAAACTTAGCCTTCAGCTCCAAAGAGTAAAATGAAGTTATTATTCCATTTATCTTCATAGGGCTATTATTTTATTAATTTTACTCCAAATTTGTTACTTCGTATATTTATTGTATATGATATATATATATATATATATATATATATATATATATATATATATATATATATATATATATATATATGGTAAATTATATGAAGTTTTACGACTTGAAGTCTCGACCATACATTACCTTTGTTTTTTTTTTTACATTATGAGTGGACTTATTTGAATAAATTAGCAGTAAATCTAGACGTCCTTATACAGCCGTAGTTGCGTTCATATTAGTTTCTTTAGTCTTATGAGCTAAATGCTCGTGCTCATAAAACTCTGGGTTCCATGATTGAAAGTGCGTCATCATCAAAATCTGATAATATATGATAAAAATACTGTAAAATGAATGGGGAAGTATTCATTTATTATTTAAAATTTCCTTCCGAGAGACATTTAAAAATATCAAATACATCTTGTTTGTCGTGTTTTATTTCTTGAAGGAAAAATGCTATTCGTTTGGCTGAAGTGGGCAATGGTTGTTATATCGTACTTTCTAAAGACTCATTACTCTCATAGAAAAACTGAAGGTGAGGCGCATCCCACAGACTAGATTAAGGAGGGAATCCCAGGGGACAAAGTTCCAATATCTGTTTAGGCTGGATCTTGCTCCTACGTTAGGTTAAGTTGGGGAAAGTTAAGATCTACTTTGTTGGGTATTAAAGCACTGCCCCATATTTTGCTTAAGTTTTGTCTGTGTATACTTGGAATCATTAATAAGCGCCTAAATGTTTTTTCTATTATTTTAGGTGGCAGTAGAACTACTCACATTCTAAACATTTGAATATCATGAATCTGCTGCCTAAAATGCCATATTTAAGAATAAGGTTACTACCACCACCTAATAATGATTTTGTCCAGAATGGTGAGAAAGCTGAAGACTAAAGTCGTGTAAACAGGATTACAAAAACCCAAGCAGATTTGAGCAAAAAAAAAAAAAAAAAAAAAAAAATAAAGAAAAAAAAAAACCATATGTCCAATCTGTATGTAAACGTTAGATATTTTTTCGCTGATAAAATTTAAACTTTCAATCATTGCATTGAGGATCATGGAGTAGGAGCACAATATGATATGGATAATGGTTAAGGTTTAAAGTTCGCTGAAGTTATCTGCAGACTGATTGCACCACTTACGTGTCCATTCTCAATTTCTGTTGAGTCTATCATCCACTTCATTTGTTGCAAATGAGAAGCAGTTTTATAAATATGAAATTAGAGTTAAGTTCCAAGGTATATGATTCTGCAAAGGAACTCCTTACCAAAGTTAGGCATTGTGAGAGGTGAATCGTCAAGTGAGAATAAAATTACGGATTTTTTTTTTTTTTTTTTTTCCGGTTTTTTCCATTTTAATCCCATGTCCTCATTCAGCGTCGGCAAACTTCGATTGGCTCTTAGAGAACTAAAGGAAACCAACAACTGTCAACATTTGAGTCGAAAGCCTGAAAAGTAGGTAATGGGTTTGGAACGGACGAGAAAGGGACTTTAATGCTCGGAATTGTTTTCCATTTTTATTCGACTGCTGGAATAGATATTAGGGCTCCTTTTTATTCTGTGACTATCAAATTTGACTCCTTTTTGATTGCATGATTCCTTTGTCACTGTGGCCGTTTACAAATTGCAGATTAATTTTGTTTTGCATAATAAATTCAGGTTTTGGCATAAATTGGGCGTTTTGTTTTTCTATAGTTGTATAAGTTATTCAAGAGGTTGTCTTTGTTTTTAATTGAACAATTACAATTGAATTATGAAACTGCATATATCATAGTTTATAATTTTCTGATGGGAGAAAGGTAAGTAAGACCTAGAAACTGCTGGATAAATGTGACGAGAAGAAAAGTATTGAAATGGAAACGGAACTGTGTGCACCGTTGCAGGTTATGGCGCTGTGCCTATGTTGGGATATACCTATTTTATATAATACATATATATATATATAATATATTATATATATATATATGATATATATATTACTGCTATATATATATATATATAACATACTATATATATAATATGTGTGTGTGTGTGTGTGGTGTTTATATATATATATATATATATATATATATATAATATATATATATTACTATATATATCTATATATATATATATATGTGTGTGTGTGTGGTGTATATATATATATCTATATAGTATAGTATATATATATATCGGTATATATATATATACATATATACTTTGATATATATATATATATCTTATATCGTTATATATATATGGATATATACATCTACATATAAGACTTGCAGAATATATGGAACGAATGAATGATAAACATATAGCGTGTGTTTGTGTGTGTGTGCATAAATACTTGAATGACTATATATTTCTTACACTTGAAATAAGTCATGCATTTCTTCGTTTTTTTTCGGTCGAACGACGATCCTGTCTTCAGAAAATGATTCGAGAATGTAAGAGTACGAAACTAGAAGACTTTATTAATGAAAAAATACCCGAAACGCGTCGTCCAGTGTTTGACAGAAAGGCAGCGAGGACGTCGTGCAAAGTCAGCAATGCATTTGCAGTCCCTGACGGATATGTCAGGATTGTCAGACCACCAGTCGAGTTGAGCCCAGTGACTGAATGCCTGCAGAGTGGTCGGGTCGTGTCCTGCATAGAACCCGTCAGTATTACGCCAGAACCAGATACTGTTAACTGCTGTTACAGGGGATTTTTTGTTTCGTATTGGGGTATTTTGTTGCAGAAGAGCACACACTCGCTGTTTGCAAATACATTGATTTTATCGGTCATGTCATGAATTTCTGTACAAATAGCGTATGGGTTATGATCAGATTTCCTTGTTTTCAGAATATTTATTTCCACATTGTTGACGCTTCGTTTTCAGCTGAAAATTCTATTTCACTCCTGTTTCGGTGATTTTACCAGGCATGTTGCAATCTGCTCTTTTCACCATTCCACCTATCCACTTTTATTACTACCTAGATGGCGCTCTGTTTCCTCTGTTACAGCGTAATTTTAAGACATTTTTCTTCCTATTTTCTCCTCCCAATAGTACTTTCAGAGATTCTTTTCTTCTAACTCTTGTATTTCCAACGAAGAAGTTCATTCCTGAACGCCTTTTTATAAGGCTGTTCATATTCACTCCATGCAGGAATGCCAGACATTACTAATTATTTTATCTCCCCTGCCTCCTTCTCTTATATTTAAGTCACCAAGAACAACCACCTTCTCTTTATATTTAATTCACCAAGGACAACCACCTTCTCTCAGATTTAAATCACCTAAACAACCGCCCTCGTTTCCTAAATCAAACCACCGCACAGATTAAAAAATCCCAAACATGATTAATTTAATTTTATTATTTTCTATTACGGGGCCGTAAAGTATGCAATCCTTCACAGGCTGTTTCTGGAGCTGGAAGTGCAAAGAAAATAGTCGGTACTTTAGTAGTGAAATTAAAAAAAGAACGTAGACATGTTGCACCAAGAGAAAGAAGTGCTGTATCAAGTAAATGTTTTGATTTTATTGTGTGTATAGGATGGAACAAACAGTTCTGAAATATGGTGATATTTTCAGTTCTTGTTATTGTATTGCTGTTAGATAAGACAACCAAAAGTTGGGATTAGCTTTTGCTCCCAGAGAAGCTTGTAAATTTTCCGTCTGAAGACCTCTTGTTTATATACTATTTCCTAGAACCTCCATGTGGTCGTCGCGAGTTCTTTACCTTGTTTCAATCTAAGGAATTTCTAGTAGTATGTCTGTTACTGTTATTGAGACATAATTCCCGGGCTTTTAAAACATATTTGTTGTTTTATTATCAAGGTTGCCGAATGCTTTGGTTTAAATCGTTATGCTCTGCACTTTTTCCGAATTTATAAGAACGAAAATGTCTCTGTCTTACTTCTATCAGCCAATTTTCTAACCTTCGATGTTTCGTATGATTTCGTACAAATGTTGGAAGATTTTGACCCCATAGTTACTCGGAAGGTCTGTCCGTATGTCGT
The DNA here is from genome assembly GCF_015104395.2 of Macrobrachium nipponense. Lineage (NCBI taxonomy): Eukaryota > Metazoa > Arthropoda > Malacostraca > Decapoda > Palaemonidae > Macrobrachium > Macrobrachium nipponense. The sequence continues at coordinate 63,891,136 of NC_087210.1, forward strand.
CCACCATAATAATTAGAATATCAATCCACCACACCTCAACTTTGATTAGCTTTCCCAGTTTTCCTTTTGGCGTTATTAATGTTTCTATTATATACATTCCTTTTCAATCTCTTTAGCTTCGTCCTTCCCGTAGATGACACCACCGGCATCGTCCTTTTAGCGACGAAAGGTTTACAGGCCGAGGACCCCTTGTAATTATCCTGTCACTACCAGCAGTGATTTCTGGCCTCTATTTTTCATCCGTTCCCTTTTACCTCTTTCACCTAGTTACCCGAATCCAACTTCTTCATCCCTTTCATGCTCCCATATTTACTTCGCACTTAGGAAATCAATATTTTTTTCTTATAGAAATGTGACTGATTGAGATCATCAATTTCTGTGCAGTATTAATGATGAACCTCCTTCATTTTCTACTCTTCGGCAACTATATTATTATTATTATTATTATTATTATTATTATTATTATTATTATTATTATTTATTGGCACCATGCAAAAGTTGGAGCATATTAATTCGCTCTATTTATCAGCTCTCGCACGAAATATTTGCAGGTACGATACCCTGAAATTTATGTTCATATTATACCTCAAGGTTCCTCCTCATTTTCAAATCCAGAAAGAAGGACGAAGATGAAAAAATTATAAGTTTTATTTTATATTACTGTAGGATTATATAAGTATATATTCTATCTTGAGAGTTCATTCATCTTCGTTACTCGTCTTTTTTCCCCAAAAATATAATATTGGTGGAAAAAATATTACGAAGGACATGAACTGCGTGGAGTACTTAATTTTACCCATAAATTTTCTCATTCATATTGTACTGGATATTAACATTAAATTGTTGATAACCGCGCAGAAGACCGCCTTTAATTAGTTTATGTTATCCAAGTAAGAAAATATACTCCTGCATATTAATGCAAGCAGCTTTTGGATTCTTGCTTTTGGATCCATAAACACACCAGAAATCGACCGCAGTAATGAACACTAAGAGAGACTCCATAGTTTACCGAAGGTCACAAATTAACGGGTCATTTCCTGGGATCCGATAGCATGGCCCATGTATACACCTTGATGACATTACTTAGAGTTCGTCGCAGTTTCCCTTCGACCCCTAACTGCAACTTTTTCCATTCGCTTTACTCTAACCTCTGTTCATATTATCTTTCTTCCATCTGACTTTCCACCCTCTCCTGATAATTGTTTCATACTGCAACAGCGAGGTTTCCTCCTGCTACACCTTTCAAACCTACTTAACTCTTAGTTTCCGTTTCAGCGGCGAATAACCACTTAGGTCCCAGTGCTTGGCCTTTGGCCTAAATTCTATATTCCAGTTCCAAATGTAGACCCTCAAATGCTTATTGTTTCCTATTTGATGTCGACGTTTTATGTTATATTTTCTTCTTGTCTACTTCAGCTATTTGTCCATTTGAGATTTCTACGAATACTGTTCCTGTTTTCGTAACATTATAGTCCTGTTTTTATGTCTTTAATGACTTGCTGATGAAAATAATGTATAATTAACTTTTTTTGTGTGAATGTAACTTTGTAACTTAGTTTAGTGTTCATATTAATATTTCACTTTTTTAATGACGATCCAATAATAATAATTCCCTCTCATTTTTTAGTAGCATAGAGTTATTGTAGGGTAACTTGCAAATTTTGTTGCTGCTTCAGCGACTATTTCAACGCATATTTCGTTTCCTATTTTGCCTTCCTAATTTTTCTGTTCAGTTTTCATTTATCTCCTCTTCTCCCTCTCTTCTTTTTCCCTTATAACTTTCTAATCGTTGTTATTTCCACTTTAAATCTTCCCTCATAACCCTTTCGCCCTTTCCCTCGTTTTTCCCATTCCTCTCTACTTGACGATTCTGCGGTCTTCAGTTTTTTCTTTGACTTTTTTTCTTTTAGCCCCTCCTTTTCCCCCTGTCTCTTCCTTCTCTCTCTTTCCCGATACAAAGGGGAGAGAGAGAGAGAGAGAGAGAGAGAGAGAGAGAGAGAGAGAGAAGAATCAGAATGGGCAAAAGTGAGCCTACTCGATCGAAAGGGTGAGAAAAGAACTCCTGATGGGATGGAAATAGAATGTCAAGGCGAAAGGGTGACTTAGTATACCTCTTCCGGTACCGACTGTTCCAAGTAAATTTCAACACCTTTACCTCAGCTACCACAGCTTGGTAATTGCGGGTTTTTGCCATGTAACGAGGGAGTCTATTCAACAACCCAACTCCGTCCTCTCTCTCTCTCTCTATTCTGATGATTTTATCGTATCTCAATCTGTGTCTGTCTGTCTCTCTCTCTCTCTCTCTCGATTTTCGGATGATTTAATCATCATAACTTAAAATCCTGTGTGTGTGTGTTTGTGGTGCAAATGACCTTCCTTAAACTTCTCTTTACAAGTTTCTAAAAAAAAAAACTTTTTAATAACTCGAATCTTAATTACGACAACGGTTGAAATGACCATTTTGTCAAATGACCGAAGAGAAACTTTTTGCGAGGATTTTAATCAGGTAATACAACTAAATGAATCTGTGGCTGAAATGGTGACGTTAGGCAAGGAAGAATGATGCAAAAAATATAAAAACTAAAATATATTAATTAAATTTGGGACTGTTTTTTCATGAATGGCGACTGTTATTATCGAACGTTGGCGAGAGAGAAGTTTATTTGTTTGGATACAGGCAAAAATCTACTCAAGTTCGTGGATTTCAATGTATATTTGTAAGTCTTAGTTTCCGTCTGTTGTTAAAAAGACTATTAATTTTGGGCAGTTGTTTGAATTACGTGTTTTAACTTTTTTGTTTCAAAATCGATCATCTTGAGTAAGGCTAACACCTCTGATATATTCTCACTTATGTGACATTTACTCAACCACCTTTTTTTTTTTTTTTTTTTGTTTTTTTTTTTTTTTTTTTTAGCACAGCTTTCACTATTTAAATCCGTCGTATTTACATCCTTAACAAAACATTATTTGTTTCTTCTTGCTAAGTGTCCTTTCGAGATATACCCTTATGTACTGTGGAATATACCATGCCGAGTTGCGCCGGCCTCTTGAACCACAAAGTTGATCATGTGTTGCTACATAACCTCCTTGTTTTTTACGTCTACCAGGTGAGGATGTCTTCTTCCACTGTTTTAGTTTTCTGTCCGTCCGCACTTTTTCTGTCCGTCCTCAGATCTTAAAAACCACTGAGGCTAGAGGGCTGCAAATTGGTACGTTGATCATCCACCCTTCAATTATCAAACATACCAAATGGCAACCCTCTATCTAGCTTCAGTGGTTTTTGTTTTATTTAAGGTTAAAGTTAGCCATGATCGTGATTCTGGCAACGCTATAGGACAGGACACCACTGGGGCGTGGCTGAAAGCTTAATGGGCCGCAGGCTGATACAGCATTATAGCAAAAGATAGATCTATTTTCGTTGGCCTTGATTATACGATGTACAGAAAACTCGATTGAGCCGATTTTTATTCCCTTGTTAATTGTTGTTTTCCTGAATGTAATGTAAGTACTTTTAGGAACAGTGATCTGAAATACAAATATATCATGTTGAAAAACCGGAGATTTTCCTTTCCTTCCTTACTTTCATAAAGTCTTTCAAAGACTTACAGATTCCTTGCTTTTCAACCACTGGAAAGGTTTTGCTTAACCTTATAATCTTTTTTAAAGTTTAGTTTACACCTGTATGCGACGCTGTTCAATATAGAAGACTTAGCGTTCATTATCTTTATTGGAAGTTGGAAATAACCAGACACTAGTGAAAATATGTCATGGTCACTTAAATTTTGAGCTTTCAATGCTTTAAAGCTGACACGGCTGTTGGAGAAATAGTCTGTAATTTTCTTTACTACTGTCTAAATAAGTGTTTTATTTTCTTAAAGTGCTTCCGTTATCTTGCAAAGTTTCTGTGTACAAATGCCTGTGTAGGAATGGCTGATTAATATGGTTATATTGTGATATTTTTATATGATATTCTTTTTATTCTCATTTTTAGTTATTAATATAAAATTTATTACGGCGTCCATCACCTAGATGTTGTGACACTAGTTTTAATAGACATAGTAATCAATCAATCAGTTATTATTGTCAAGTAATTCAGTACAACAAAGTAGGTATTTGTCTAGTGCAGTGGTATTCAACCTGTGGGCAAAGACCCACTGCTGGGCCATGCGCAGTTCTTTGGGTGCCATGCCATGGACATCTTCAAATAAGTATTAAAAACTTTGCTTAATGTCATACGTAATAACATGTAATTTGAGTTTTGATTACAATGCACACGATTTATTTAACGTAAATTCAGGCTAATCCTTGCTTTCGTAAATTCAGGCTAATCCTTGCTTTCATAAATGAGAATTTATAACTAATAAAGTTTTTTGAAAAATGATTCCATAGATGAAAATGTCTTCTGAAAAGGCTTAAAAAAAATTCTATTAGCTGTCATCATTAATGAATTCTGGAGGACAGTGGCCCATGAGTATTTAGGGATCCCAAAAATGGGCCATGGGCACAAAAAGGTTGAAGACCACTGGTCTAGTTTATATGTTTCAGTATTGAGCTTTATTGCATTGCGGGGACTCTTGCTATAGATTAACATGACGATAATCAAAGTCACATGCATCTGATTTGCGAGTTATCAAGTCCCTGGTCAGTCAATCTGAAAACCGTTTGTCCTCTATGCTTCAACGATTTATGTTGATGCACAAATTCAAGCACGCACACATACACAAACACTCACAGCGAATAATGAATGTAGAAATTAACGGCCGGTGATAATTAATTTACCATTTTTAGAATCTATATATATATATATATATATATAATATATATATATATAATATATATATATATATTTATATATATTATAATATATATAATCGTTTGTTAATCTATGACAACGATCCCCACAATATACCTCAATAATGAAACATATAGTACACTAGACATAAATTACACTTCGAACAAATATCTGCGTTGTTATACTAAACTGACTTGACAATGAAACAATATAACTATACCTATTACTTATATATATATATATATATATATATATATATATATATATATATATATATATATATATATATATACTAATAAAAGGAGCCATAAAAAACACCAAAAAAAAATGTAGAGAGAAAAGTACTATATTTCTGAGACTGCTGTCTCTCCTCTTCAGGTATATGAATGAATGAGAAAAGTTTACAGAAAAGGTGGTATTTATACCAAGAGATTCGTCCACAAGTAAGCCAATTAGGTCACCCCCGCTGATAATCTTCCTTTAATCTTCTTAAGCGTTGGTTGAAGACACTGCGTCGACGATGTCCGATGTCCAATTCCCTTTTGAGATGTTCATTACCTGCTTCTCTTTTATTAAGGCCGATTCCATCATTTGACTCTTGTACCAGGCAGTTGCTGCTATAAATTACACGTGACATATTCCAGTTTATTCTATGGTTATGTTCATTTTATGTGGTTGAAAATAGCCGAGTTCTGTTGTCCATACCTAACTGACCGTTTGTGTTGTATTAATCTCTGGGGAAGGGATTTACCTGTAAATCGATGTAAGATTGGTCACAGTCCTGGCATGGGATCTCATATACCCCAGAGTCTTTGGGCGATGTCTTTTGTTGGACGTTAATCAGGGATTTGGCTAAGGTATTTGGGTATGGTAAATGCAAAAAAGGGTTGGATTTCCCAAGGGTGTGAGTTACTCTCTTAATCGTCTCCAGGTGGGGAATTTTTTTTTATTTTATTGTTGGGTGTGTCTCTGGTCTTGTCTTTAGGGGGTCGGTAGAAAATTACGTTTGCTTTTTGTGAATTGCTTTCTCAATTATATGGTCAGGATACTTTAAAGATGAAAGTTGCTTGCGAATTAGTTAAAATTCTTTTTCCAGGAAATCTGGGGAACAAATTCGTAAGGCTCTTAAGAATAGGTTGCTAGCTAGACCTATCTTGATAGTATTGTCATGATAGCTAACATTAGTGAATATATGAAAGGTGAGAACGTTGGTTTTCTGTATATGGTAATTTGTATTCTGTCGTGTCTCTGATTATTAAAACATCAAGAAAAGGGATTTGTTGTCTGTTTCCCATTCAACTTTAAATTTATGCTGGGCAACTAATGCGTTTAATTTTGATAGGAATTCATTAAAATTACCCCACTTTTTTTTTTATCCCAAAATGTTAGTATGTCATCCACGTATCTCATCCACAGCATGTTTTTGGGTTTTATTGCATTTATTACTGTAGTTTCAAAGTATTCCATGTACAGATTGGCTAAAACAATAGGACTTAAAGGACTACCCATACTACAACCCGAATTTTTGCTTGTAGAATGATTCCCCGAATGAAAATGACGTTATTAGATGCACATAATTCAACTAACTTTATTATTTGTCAAGTGCCAAAGGGAAATGATCTGAATAGGGGGATAATTTTTTCCCTTAAAACAAAAACTGAAGAACGTCCTGTACTGGTACTTTTGTGAATAGGGAGTCTACGTCAAGGCTTAAAAGTTTTATGTTGTGAAGTGTTATATGTGCTTCTCTGAATTTGTGACAAAAGTCTTCCGAATGTTTGATTGTGACTGGGAGAAAAAGTGCCTAAAAAAGGAGAAAGGAGGCCAGCTAACCATTTAGAAATTTTGTAATTGAAAGCTCCGGCGCATGAAACGATGGGTCTGAATGGAAGATTGTCTTTGTGAGTTTTGGGGAAGACCATAAAAGTAGGTAATTTAGGATTAATTACTTTAAATTTCTCTAATAGTTCAATACTCTTTTTGTCTTGGCCATATAATTGAGGAAAGCAATTCAAAAACAAAGCAAACGTAATTTTCTACCGACCCCCTAAAGACAAGACCAGAGACACACCCAACAATAAAATAAAAATTCCCCACCTGGAGACGATTAAGAGAGTAAACTCACACCCTTGGGAAATCCAATCCCTTTTGCATTTACCTACCCAAATACCTTAGCCAAATCCCCTGATTAACGTCCAACAAAAGACATCGCCCAAAGACTCTGGGGTATATGAGATCCATGCCAGGACTGTGACCAATCTTACATCGGATTTACAGGTAAATTCCCTCCCCGCCCAGAGATTAATACAACACAACGGTCATTTAGGTATGGACAACAGAACTCGGCTATTTTCAACCACATAAATGAACATAACCATAGAATAAACTGGAATATGTCACGTGTAATTTATAGCAGCAACTGCCGGTACAAGAGTCAAATGATGGAATCGGCCTTAATAAAAGAGAAGCAGGTAATGAAAAACATCTCAAAAGAATTGGACAACGGACATCGTCGACGCAGTGTTCATTCAACCAACGCTTTAAGAAGATTAAAGGAAGATTATCAGAGGGGTGACCTAAATTGGCTTACTTGAGGACGAATCTCTTGTATAAATACCACCTTTTCTGTAAAACTTTTCTCATTCATATACCTGAAGAGAGAGACAGCAGTCTCTGAAATATAGTACTTTTCTCTCTACATTTTGGTGTTTTTATGGGCTCCTTTTATTAGATGGAATTCTGTTGTTACAGAACACTTTTACCAGTCATATAGATATATATATATATATATATATATATATATATATATATATATATATATATATATATATATATTATACGTTATATTATATATTATATATATATAATATATATATATATATATATATATATGTATATATATGTACTATATATATGTATATATATATATATATATATATCTATATATATATATATATATATATATATATATATATATATATATATATATATATAATATAAAATATATATATATATATATGTATAAATATATATATATATATATATATATAGATATATATATATATATATATATAATATATATATATATATATATATATATATATTATACATATATAATATATAGTATATATATAATACACGGACACACATGTATAAAGTACCTCGACATGCAATTGCAGCACATCAAGAATTCTTTTGGGGTAATTAGGAATCTATTGCCGCTGCGTAGAGAATATTCTACTTCAAACTGTTATTTTTGTTTTTTTTTTATTTATGGATATCCCCAATTGAATCTGACGATCCTAATTTAATTTCCAGCACAGTCGAGAAATTCAATCACAAACTAATTGACTTCGGCATTAATCCCTTTATCTCAAAACATTTTGAAAATGAAGGATGTCGAATAACGGTGAATGGCACAGCTAACTGCTTGGCAGTGCTCCGGTTACTTCATGTACTGAGGGGCTATTTAAGTGTAAAGGTGAATACATGACATAAAACTAATCATTAATGCTGGATGACAAGACACCAAACTATTGAAAAACCGACAACAACCACATAAAACTATGAATTTGATTAAAATGTTAAGCACAATGAGCTACAGTGAAGAAGGAAGCCGCAAACAAACACAATAAACATAACCTGCAGGAAGCGTTATTCTTCTCTTGGATGAGTTTAGCGTATTTGTTGGGGATACTGCGACAACGAGTTTCGTTTGCTGGCAACTATTGTTTGTGTAACTTTCTCTTCACTGAAGTTTCGTTCGATGATTTCTACACAGGGTTGTCTATTGCTGCTCTGAGATGTTTTGTAACTTACTAATAAATGAAAGGCGACTCATTTCCTTCGATTGCATTTGCGTTCTTGCCCTTCAATTTCAGTCAAAGGAATATATATATATATATAATATATATATATATATATATATATATATATATATATATATATCAATCCCTTAATATCCTCTCCGGCTCCCATTAGAAAATTTAGGAAAATGGTGAAAGATAAGAAAATCGGATGTGATCTATCAAGGAGGGTGATTGAAATGTGTGACTCGGGGAGCCTATTACACAGAGGTTAAGGCACAACACAAAGTAATACAACTGGGGACAAGTTCTATGAGGACACCGTCACCACGAATAGAGGCGTAGATATTCCATCAACCAAATATCATTAAATACCTGAAAGAATGGGTTAATGGGCGCTCTGACTCGAAAATAAATATATTGATCATATCTCGTTTTATGATGATAAATAATAATTGAAAACACTTTACTTTATGATAAAGAACAAGGATGAAAATATCTTCAAGTAATCTTTAAGCAATTAACAGTATTGCATTCTTAAAAACTTTGTTAAAAATTTTAATCTTAAGACAAGCTCTGTTTTTTCTCCGCCTGATGCTGCCCCCTCTTCTGCTCTCCTCCCTCAGACAGATTACAACACGGGGGACGTGATGTCCAGCATTATTACAGCCGCATCGCCAAGACGTTTCAGCAGAATAACCAGCAGGAATTCGAACAACAACGGAATCACCTAGTTGGGCTGTTGAGCGCTTCCTTCATTTGCGTTCGTCACAGTGGAATAATTGTCCTATTCAGAAGTTTACTTCGAAAGATTTTTAAATTCATAATGTTCACTTTGCTGAGGATGAACCTGGTGCAGGGTTCTAGAGCTCTTATCATTAAACACTTTATATACTTCACATGCGATATTATTATGGACCTGCAATCATTGTTATCATTTTCGACACTGAAAATTGTGCCCACCATTAACAGTATTATTATCAATTCTGCTTGATTCGAAGTTGCTGAAATTCCTCAAATTTAACTAATCCTTCACACGCTTTAAATCTTTTGGGAAAATCCTCAGGCTAATCCTTTCGCACTTGTAATTAGGCTGAAGTTATTCCTTTGATCCTCCGATGTTCTGTGGACTTTAGCCCTGCAGATGCATTCATCTGGAGATTATGCATTCTTCGTGGAATATGAAGTAGAGTTTCTCATTTATTAATAATTTTTTTTTTGTGGTGGTGGGGGTTGGGGGGGGGGGGTGGGGGGGGGGGAGGATTTGAAATTAATTTCTTTTCTCTTTTTTTCTGGAAGAAAACAGTTCTCTTCCCGTTAATCCATTGGATGTAGTGGCAGATCGTCTCCAAACGTAACATAGTCGATGCAAGTAAATTGGACAAATAAAATTAACATGAAAAATAACTTTGCGATTTACCAGCCTCGTAACTCTTACTATAGAAGATTCACATCAACTGTTCATTTGATGTCTAGGCCAGTCCCCTACGGCGCTCCTGATTGGCTGTTGATAAGCCAATCACAAGGCTGGAAACTCTCAGTCTCTCTCGAGAGTTCATATAGGCAAGATCTATGCGCCACCTCTCCTGAGGGATACTTTTAAAAGACGTATCCCTCAGGAGAGGTGGAACATAGATCCTATCCATGTGAACTCTCGACAGAGACTGAGTTTCAGCCCTGTGACTGGCTTATCAACAGCCAATCAGGAGCTTCGTAAGGGACTGGCCTAGACATCAGATGCAATGTCGATGTGAATCTACTATAGTAACATCGGAGGAAAAAAATATAATGTTTGGGAATTCTTCCTTCGTTTCTGCTAAAATGAGCCACGAACTGTCGACTTTTCCATGAAATTTTAGTAAGGAAACAGGTCACCTCCAGAATGCAGAAATAAAAATGTTTCATTAATCGTTTTGGTATATGGAGAATGGACCGTAAGCATTGCAATCTAGCCTTGAATAGCTCGTCTACCTATCTGGAATCTCTATTTTATTCAAGTGTCGTTCTACCCTGAGTTCCGATAGCTATAGTGTAAGTTTATTGCGTCTCCATAAAATGAACTGCCTGTTTATCGTATATGTCCCCGTGAATGGATCATCAAAAAGTTTCCATGGAAGGTTCGGCGACTAAACAGATTAAAAGGAGAATATATATTATAAAATGGATTTTCAACAATCGATATGATTTGCACCAACTTTCAAGCATTTGCTTGTTTTGTACCAGAACTAACTAGTTTGATCACCTGTGTTGAGAGTTCAGATTCTTAAATAAATTTTGTTATATAATAATTATGATAGAATAACACCATTAATTTCCTTAAACTACCAGTTCAGTACCGTGAACTTTAAGTAAATGCGGTAAAAAATGCGCTGAGGTTTCTAGGGCGCAATCGCGTTTTCGGTACATCCTCTACAGCATATAGTCTAGGCCACAGAAAATAGATCTATCTTTCAGTGGTCCCGGTATAATGCTGTATGAGGCGTGGCTTATAAAACTTTCACCACGGCCCGGTGGTGGCCTAT
>NC_087210.1:63904372-63914372 GCF_015104395.2 Macrobrachium nipponense
GGAAACTAAGAAATTAGAGCCAGTATCACCTCTCAGGAGCCAATTACATATACTCCAATATACATATCAGGATTCCACAGAAATTATGCAACCCACAAACACCCAAAATTTAGAAAATTCCTTAAAATGAACAATAATATCCTTATATATTAATGAGAGAGAGAGAGAGAGAGAGAGAGAGAGAGAGAAGAGAGGAGTCCAGTAGGCTTCAAAACTAAAATTAATCCATTTTTTGGCCCTAGTGACTTTTCAGGCTAGATTTCTGGATGTCGGTCCAATTTCACTTACTGTAAACCAATTTTGAAACTGGGACCCAATTTCGGCTTTGCAGTAATAGGCTCTTTCAAAATAATGTAAACACTTGCAAAATAGTTGTTACAGAAGTCAATACCAATCATACAAATTATCTAGAAATACAAAAACATGGCACGATCCGACTTCCAGCTTACTCGGTACGCATGCTAAAATTTACTGTCAAATAACGCGTTGTTTCACCAACGACAATTTTTAAAAATACGCGGTATTTTATTAGAAATACTTGTTCTGTACTATTATAAATGCACATTATTTATATTTTACATTTACATTCTAATAAACAAATAAAACATCTTATCCTAAAATTCCTGTATCTTTAACTCAACGCGAAACACTTTTTTCAGACCTATTAAGGCAATTCCATGGGGCTTTTCTCCACCTCAACAAGAACAGCAATATTATAAGAACAACAACAGCAAAAACAACAACAACAAAGTAGTTTGTATGCTTACTCCCCGAGTAAGCGATAAAAATAAAGAGAGAGCACTTCCTCTTGGGTATAGGGTACCTGGATCAAGAAGAGGCTTACTTAAACAGGGATGTTGGGCTTTACTGAGAAGTGCCAGAAGAAAATATCCTCATCTGTTCTTCCACCATTCATACCAACAATCATCCATCCGCCTAACTGGTTTCCCATTTAAATTCCTCCCTTACTCTTTCGAACACTTTATCTTATATTTCTCCTTACTTTAATCAATCATTTCCCCTCTTACTAACCCTTTCCAAACTTTTTAATGTTTCTGCAGTTCTTCACACTTTCCAGCGGGCGTCGTATAATCTGCGTGTTAATATTAGCCAGTCCAATCTGTGTGGTTATGGCCATAATAAAAACGATAAAAATTATAAAATCTCCTCATTAGTGAAGGAATGTATAGTTGGTTCACTTAAGGTGGATTCTTGGGTGAGCCTTACGCCTACGGGACTTTTGTTTGGCAGCCGCTGATTGGCTGGGAGCTGCCTACCTCCAGGTATCAGCCCAAGGTCCTTTAAATATACTCGGAGTATACGTCTCGTAAGCATAGGGCTCATCCGAGAATCCACCTTAAGTGAACCAGTTTTTTTTTTTTTTTTTATAGTATATGATACTAAACAGTCTGATGACAGACACGAGTTCCCGAGCGTATATTTCTTTGCGTGTCGAATTTTAACAGCTATAATTCAGCAATACAGCAATTAAAATCCATATTTTACAGATAATAACATAAAAATAGTTTCATGCTGCTTTTAGGTTACGCATTTTCCCAATTTCTCAAACAAATCAGTCTGACCAAGAATAAAATAACGAAGTGAAATGTATTGATGTCCTTAGTATCAGATTTCACTAAAATATTGTCACTTCAGTTTTATCGTTCAGAGAATTTAATAGATAGAGAAAAACTAGTCGCCGGTTCAGCCTTCAGATGGTATATAACCAAAAATTCCAGAGTAATTCATGGAAAAACTCGCTCGTGAAAGGGGATAACTATTTGATAGCAGCCTTCGGAAGGTGAAAACTGACACTCGGAAGACAATCCCTGGGAAATCAGGCCATGGCGTCCTTCTCTGCGTGGGAGAATCGACGAAGGAAAGGAGAGAAAAAGTGCAAATAGATCGAGTGAATCCGACTCCCAGGAGCGTTAATTAATACTTCAAACGATTCTAAAGCTTCCTCGAAAGAGCAGCTGATGAAAATTAAGGTAAAACATTTTAAAGCAAAGACAGAAATAATTATTTGGTATATTCTTCTTGATGTGCCTTTTCAAGTGCAATGTGGGTCATCTTAGGTGGAAGTTAACGTATAATGACGATAAAAGCAACAGAGAGGGGGCGTGGTTTCACGCTTGGTCTTTATCAATAAATTTGACTACATTGCCGACTGTTATCACCTCTTTTGCTAACGAAGATATTTTTTTTAACTGTAACCTCAAATGTTGATTTTTTTAAGAATTAGCAAGTAATGCAATGTTGTTCTATTAACCTGCTAGAAGGTAAGCAATGATGATGCACCATATTGTTTACAAAAGCGCCGTAAAAAAGAAAAAGAAAATCAAGGACCGGAAATATGGCGACGTTCCTATTCCGACTGGAAAATCTTATTACCTCAGCCCAGCAAGAACTTCACTTGATAGATTTTAGTAGGTTGGCACGGTTACAGCATATCTAATATTAACGGATTATTTGTGGCACAATATTATAAGGTATACAAGCAACACGTACAAATTGTGGCATAATCTGTAAAAGAATTTATATATATAGATCTGTCTATCTATCTATCTATCTATCTATCTATCTATCTACCTATCTAGATAGATAGATAGATAGATAGATAGATAGATAGATAGATAGATAGATCGGATCGGATGGATCGATCGGATCGATCGGATCTATCTATCTATCTATCTATCTATCTATCTATCTATCTATCTATATAGATAGATAGATAGATAGATAGATAGATAGATATGTATATAATTTTTAAAATATTTACAATTTTGATTTTTTTTAGATTCTAAGGACTGAAAGGTTCACTCTAATAATTGGTCCTCTTCATGCTATCTGCAATCTTGCTCTCTATAACTATCTTGATGTTCGCCTATTCCCTCATCCTATTCTCATTTGAAACTTTCACTCCCAAATACCATGTGAATCAAGTATTTTCCTTCTAATCTCATCTTTACCAACATTCACTACTTCATTTTCTTAGTATTCACTACATAACCTAGTTCTTTTTCCACTTTGACTCTCAACTTTCTTAAAGTTTTATACTCCCTTTAATAACTTTTGTAAACCCACGGGCGTTCTGAAGTGACTTGATGGCCCCGTCTTTGAATTTTACAGAGCTTTCAAATACTCCTTTGCCTTTGATTAACCATGACTCATATTTTTTCCTTGTAGGATCTCTCTCCTTGTCAATCTCATTTTCTCATTTACCCTTCGACTTTTCTTCTTCAGCTTCAATCTCTCTTAGCTTCCACTCGGACCAAATAATGAGATCAGACATCCATCTAGTTCCTCCTCTTCCCCCTCGTATCCTTCAGACTGATCTTCCTTCCCCTCTAAAATATTCAAATAACAAACTGCTCCTCACCATATATATATTTATATCTATCTAAGTATTTTCAGGGAAGGTGGGATGCTAGCAATCTCAACCCAAATAACTGACTGAAAATCGGATCTTCCTGTTTGTCCAAAACATCATCACATTTCTAATCTTAAACTCATTCGTTTTATAAATCTAGTCTTAAAACCATTTAACCTGTTTAAACCCACACTGTTCCTTGCGTATCAATCCTCCCTGTTGTATTACCTTCTCAATCCAAATGCTACTATATTCATTTCGAGTATACTAATAAATACTGCTAAAACCCTTTATTCTCCCAGTCATTTCTATCAGTTTTATTCCTATGTAAAATTATTCGTCTCACCCACACATTCGGAACCATTCATGCAGATACATCTTAAGCATCTTATCAGCCATTCAATCATATTTTAATCACCGAACGATTGAATGACTTTCCATTATTCAACCTTGAAATTGCCTCCTTACATCCTTACTGGTTACCTCCACCAGCATTCACTAATTTACACCTCCATTCTACTCATACAGCGTGCATTTCACCTTCTCCTACCCTTCACATTCAACAGATCATCATAATATTCAGCCCAGTGATTCAGGGCACCATTTAATTCCTCTAAGTATCATCTCTCCAGTTACAACTTTTGTTCTTACATCTATTTGATTATTAATTTTTCTCCTCCCATCAATAATACCACGGTACATTGTCACTTTTTTCTCACTATAAATTACTAGTTCAGATTTGCTCATGCAATTAATTATTCACCTTAATTTTCCCAACTTTTTCTTGAACACTCTTCCGCTCCGTAATGAACCTGGTTCAGATAATCAGATAAAAAAAAAATGAGTATCGACAATAAACCAAGATAACGTATCAAAACAAATATCCGTAAATAAACAAATCAGGGAAAAAAACAAGAAAGAAAGGTGAAAGTTGAAAGATCTGCAGTGCAAAAGAAAAGTGCCTCTAAAAAAACAAAACAAAAAAAAGATAGGCAAAAGGGTCAGGTACTGCACAGGAAATTAAAGGCGATTACTTCATGGTTAGGTGAATCCCAGGAATATTCCGACTGAAAGAGATAGGGAAAAGGCTAGATATGGAAAGGATCATCACTTTTCCATACTCTGAAAGGAAGGGGTCACAATAAAAAATAAGAGACAGAATATTTTGAATATTAAGCTCAACGTTCTTAATCTATGGCTGGAGCAATACACAACAGAGGTCATATAATTATGCACAACGCCATTTCTTACCCGTCGAGAAAGTTCCATCAGATAAAGTTTTTTCTGAAAAACTGAATCAATGTCTTAAAGAAAATATATAATGGAAACTTTTTGTAGAAGTTCGTTACACATACAAAGGACACCCATTTATATCTCCTGGTAAAAAGGCGCTTAAAATTTAAGAGAGCTAGAAGGGTACGAAAAGGTTCTTTTTAAAGTTGACCAATATTTTCGTTTACTCGGGAAGAATATAAAAATCTCTTTTATTTTCATGTACTTATGAGGTTGTGCACTGTGTGATTTTATTCTTTAAAAATTACTGGGAATACATTACCAGTTATAAACGATGATTAAAAAAAGTTAGTTATCTTGATAAACAGTGCAACACCATATATAAAGTACTTGAAATATGGGTTATAGTAGAACATTCATGATCTTCTGCCTTTAAAACCCCTTTGCATAAGCAAATTTTCTTGACTCACTATAATAAACGAGACGCGTGTTCAAAGGGTGAAACTCACTAGAACTATTAATTAATCAACATTATCATGCAATATGAAGTGTGGGTATTACGAGTACTCGCAACGAATTATAGACGCTATCTTTGTCACATAGTACAATTACTAAACTCAATACAATAATCTTGTACATATGCTAAAATAAAGTATGATATTTCATATCAAAATAAATTAAGACCAGGTATTATAGCTATTCATTTCGTTATGAAACACCCTTGCACATTGCAGAGGAAGTGCAAGAGATGAGAGTCGAATGGTGAATATCAAGGAATGAAATGTGGCCTTCTCGGAAGTAGTCTTGGTATATAACAAGAGAGATTGTATACAAAATAATGAAAACACCGAAGTATTCCATAATGTACTAACTTAAGTCCTCGCGTTTCCTTGTCACGTGAAATCACAGTATTTCTTAAACGAATGGCTCTTATCTATCAAAGCTTAAAGCCGTTTTAAGCCAGAGGATTTGAATTAGACATAAATTCAGGCCAAAAGCCATCCCACTGGGGCCTATGAAGTTATTCAGCGCTGAAACTGAAATTAACAGTATAATGTTTGACGCGTGTAACAGGAGGACAACATCGCAGTTGCACTATGAATCAATTGTTAGGAAAGGGTGGAAAGTAAGATGGAGGAAGAAAGAAAATATGAAAGGAGATACAGTAAAAGGAACGAAAGGGGTTGCACCTAGGGGCCGAAGGGACACTGCAAAGAAATTTAAGTCTACAGTAGGGGTTTTCAACCTTTTCCTACCTACGTACCCTTTCGGGTATTTGAAATATCAGTAATGTACCCCCTTACACTTTGAATAACGTGGAAAACAAAACCAACTCAAAAAAAAAAAAAAAAAAAAAAAAAAAAACACTACAGAGTGGAAGTAAGTACATAACTCTCCTGACATAACCAGTAATATTGTAAACAGAAAATTCCATAAAAAATAAAGACAGTTTTTCATAATTATTAACCTCTGGGTATGAAGTCACTTTTCAAGGTTATGGTACCGAGATGCAAAAACAAAAACATTATTTTTACATCAGCTGCTAAGGGAGTTCATGAAATGGCTGAAACTGTTTTCATGAACTATCTTAGTGGCCGAGGAGCAGTTTTTACTAAAGCACATACACTACCGAGCATCGAATCGCGCTTCGAGTCACCTCAAGCTTGGCTCGAACTCGAAGGAGGCCACACACTAAAGAGCCTTGTTTCATTAAGCGCTTTTTCCGCACAGTGAAGATGTCATCCTCAGACCTAGACACAGACGATTTTTTAAGCATTGCTGTTGCTCTCGAAGAAGATTTGTATGAGGCCTGAACCTTTTTAAATTCTTTTCTAAATGATGCACGTAGAGAATTAATCTTACGTAAACATGATTCACGATCAGCATTAGGGTCACATTCTTTCATTTTTCTACTAATTTGTCTTGAGCAATTTGTTTTGCGTGTTTGTTATAGTAATCTGCCGATTTAATTTTCCACAAACACGGGAAAGACTGGTATAGGTCTATAAAGTCACTTAACACTTCTCTTGAATTGGCGCTATCCATCTTCAATTTCACTCAACATAAAAAAATAATGGAGCCTTCCTCGTGTACCCAACAAATTATCACTTGGCTCGAAGCTCCGCCCACAAAATATCAGGAATGTCTTGATAGCGTCGAGCCAGCTGCGAGTGGCTCGTTGCACGATGCGCAAGCCCCCATACACTATGAAAACTCGACGCGTTGCACGAAGCGCGATTCGATGCTCGATAGTGTATGGGGGCCTTAAATAACATTCAATCGAGTGCCATGGAGAGCGCGTACCCGCTGAAAGACCGTTGGGGGTACGCGTACCCCAGGTTGAAAACCCTTGGTCTACAGTATATACCTCATGAGGTCCACTGATAATACCACCCCACTACGGAGCTCAATACTTGAAAGATAACAAAATACCGCCTGTGAGAAACTCATTACAATATCTTAATGAACTTAATTAGAATTCTTAGTGGGAATTAAAAATGTTGAACTTTACTTCTATAAGAGGAAGGACCTACTTTGCAGGTTGCTGGAATGATTTCACGAAATGAAATGCAACTGTGAGAGATGGTATTCTGGGACCATGTGGATGTAAAGTGTTGTGACTGAGTCGGTCGCAGATATATAAAGGAAAATTATACTAAAAATTCCCCTGCATAATGTTAATATAATAAAAGAACCAGTATCATATTTAAATCCCACGTTCGAATGTATAATTATTTTAAAAACTTAATGTTAACATTAAAATTCCACCATAATCTTGTAATGACCAAATGCTGCCTGTCGTTGCAGACTCCGGGTGTCGTACGTTTCTCATGTATAAGTTTTTATGTATGTATTGCGAAAGACTCTTATTTGATCGTGGTGTTAGTACGAGATAGGAAAATAGATATCATATGGCTTCAATAAGCCTTTATAAAGATAGAATTCCACTTTTTAAATTAAACACTATGATTTCGTCTGCCAGTGATATTTATGTGATAAAAACAATATACGCGCTTCAACTCTCCTTATAAAAATAAAGAAAATGGCCAGATCGTGGCACACACTACGAAATCCTTCTTCAATTTCCAGGATCTTTGAATTAAGGGGGAATTCCCGCCACGCTACGGAGATGTTTAAGTTTGCCATAAAATTCCGAAAAGTTAAATGAAGTCGGTAAACGCGAGGGTATTAAAGAAATAAAATGAGATCCCGGTTGTTTAAGGATCTTTATGGAACCTAACGAACGCACACGACGTGCAATTAGGTTTCCTGCAAAACATTTGATTTGCGATGTTATGACACTGATGGGGGACATCAAGGAGATTCTACGTATGGGGAGGGTGGATAAGGAACGGGAGAGAGAGAGAGAGAGAGAGAGAGAGAGAGAGAGAGAGAGAGAGAGAGAGAATAAATTATTGTAGACATGGGTACAGAACTGTATACTTCTTACATTTATCTCTAAGCTTACATGGCTGTCTTTTATGGTATAAACCTCTGTAATATCGCATCAATGTTGAAGGGAATGACGTCACATTACAAAATAAGTGTTACGACTGCTTCACTTCATGCCTGGTTTAAGTCAGGTTTATTATATATGAAGGCATAATATACAGGAAAAAAATAAATAAAAGATACGGGAATGAAAGTAACACACACTCTCTCTCTCACGCACACACACACAGAACAGAGCATGTTACAATTCGTACTATCTAGATATGAGTTCAATGTTACAATCACGAAGTAGATCCCTACACGATGGAAGCCACAGAAAAAAAGTAATTGCAAATCAAAATTATGCTCCTGTCCCATAGTAAACCACTTTGGGGAGCCAACATGCAACCAAGGCTAAGGGCAAATCCGGTGTCTCCTTTACCCAAAACAGAATATGGAAGTAAGAGACATGACTGAAGCTGTAACCCTTTCAAACCTCCACTCCATCAATCCACATCCCTGGAGAGGGGAAGCTTCTACGAGCTATATTCCCAAAAATGAAGGTTGGGAGAAAGGAATACTGGACCGACAAAAGAATTGACGTTGTAGCCGTAAATTGGACATTCAAGTGGAAAGGGATTCTACAATATGTTAAGAACATTTTCAAGCAAATTTATTGCAATATTTTCTAAAAATAAAGCACGTAACAAAACGGAAACTTCTTGCCTGGAGCGTTTACAGGCATAGCAGTGGTTAAGGGGAAATATGCGCTGAAAGTGGTGTGATAAGAAACAAGGCGTGATCCGACCTCCAGCTTATGAGGGGCGCGTGCTAAAATCTAGTCAAAGAGCACGTTGTTTCACCAACGAAAATTTAAATAAATACACTATATTTTAGCAGAAATAATTATTCTGTATTGTTTAACAAGCACATTATTTATTTTTTATATTATCCTTCTAATGAATAAATCATAAATATCATACCCTAAAATTCCTGTATCTTTAACTCAACGCAAAACACCTTTTTATATAATTTTAGACCTTTTCACATGGCTTTCCTATCACTAACCACAACAAAGTACTTTGTAGGCTTACTCCCCGAGTAAGCAAAATGAAAACGGAGATTATTAATTTTAAGGGGAGATCGTGAAAGTATGGCGAACAGGGTATTTAAGAGAGAAGTGAGAGAGCTATAATTAGCAAATAATAAAAATAACGGGAAGAATGTGAACAAAACCTTACGGGAAAATAAAAAATGTAAGGCAGGACCCTCAATGATAAATTAGAACAGATGACAGAAAGACTGAAAGAAGAAGAACTGAGCGTGTATGTATAGACACCGAAGATGGTGTGTTGATCAAGTGTTGTTAAGCAGTAGATGGGTAAGAAGTTTTCAAGGGGAAAAGTTGTACACACAATAAATGAAGTGGCACTGTGAAGCGTGCTGGGAATAATGTTATAGAAGATATAATGTGGGCAATTTGAAGCTTCGACAATGAAAGTCATTCGTTTGGTAGGATATGTGGGTTGGGGAGTCACTGCTCTGGATTAAAGTGGATGTGAGTTTTATGTCTCCTTGGCTGTCCAAGATCTTCACAGACAAAGATGGAAAAAGTTAGAGAAGGAGCAGATGTAGATGAAAGAAAAGTCTTTTAATGTCTTGGAGGAGCAAGACATTAAAAGCATACGGTGGAAGGCACCATTGTCTGCACTGAAACTCGATGCGCCTTCGATTAGCCTTCTACGTAGATTTGAGTAATTGATGTATTGGAAGCTTTACTGCACAACGAGTAGTTCATCTACGATTAACATGATCTGTTGAATATCGCAATACTGGAAGACATTGAATACCTTTGTTATTGATATTTATTTAGTATTCTAGAATGCTCTTTTAAGGGAAATAATCTGTAGTTTCAAAGATAAAGAGACAATTCTGTTCGCAGCCAAGTCGATGTACGACAAG
>NC_087210.1:63919372-63926872 GCF_015104395.2 Macrobrachium nipponense
AGAGGTTAATAGCATTGCTAGCCAGCTTATCAAGAGCCACAGTATTTTACGGCTATTCAATAAAGTTACTTTAAAACTTTATTTACTAACACAGGTGATGATGAACAAAACATTTTATCTATCAAAATATAAAAAAATCTTGAACCGCCCCTCATTCTGCGTACATTGATTAACATATGCACTGTAACATTTTTTGTCGTAGCATTATGTGTAATGCTTTCACCCTTCGGGATTTATATAATAAGACGGATATCTGTAAATGCATTCATATTATAATTATCGTCATAGCATACCTGGAAATACGCGGCTTACAACGGAAAATTATGTAGAAACTCTCCGAGACGTCAGTTTTTACCAATTCAATACGTTTTCTGGTTTCGTTTTTCCAGTGTTTGGCAGAGAATCTTCACAACTTCTAAAAATCGTGTGTGTGTTTTTTTTTGTCGGAAAAAAAAAGGACCTTGATGCAAGGTAATGTAGACAAGTACAAAATGTGCCGAAGTCTCTTCGGATCAATCGAGTTTTCTGCACAACGTATAATCAAGGCCACAGAAAATAGTTCTATCTTTCTGTGGTCTCAGTATAATGCTGTATGAGCCGAAGCCCATGAAATTCTGAAGGCCGTGGTGGCCTGTGATGTTGCGTTACCAGACTCATGATTATTACTAATGTTATACTGAAGCCAGAGGGCTGCAATTTGGTATGTTTGATGGTTGGAAAGTGGACGATCAACACATCAATTTACAGCCTTCTAGCCTCGGTAGTTTTTAAGAACTGAGAAGACCCAAAAAATGAGGACAAAATACGTGAGGATGGACACAGTCATCTCTATATTATCTTTTACAGAAAACTAAAAACGAAGAAATAAATTAACGATCAAATATGAAAGTTATAATGTGAATAACTAAAACATAAGTATATAGTAAAATGTTCGTTAGAAAACAACAGAAATGACTGCAACATATGATGAATGTTTCTCTAAAAATTCATATTCAATTATGTGTAAAGGATTGCTACGACCCATGAAAGACAAAATAAATTAGCTCAAACATTTTGCTGTCCTTTCTATGATTTTATGATAAATTAAGCTACCACTCTATACATATTGAGAGTAAATTAATATTAGCACAAAGAAAATCACCAACGAACCACTCGAATGTTTATTAACGCGTGATAACATTAAAAACAAATACAGTTCGTTTAGATACTATAATTATTTTTATATTTTTAGGTATAGTACTAGACAGTGATAAGGAAAAATAGGAGAGTAGCGAGAGAAAGGGAGGGTATCAGTTAGCAAAGAAGAGTTGTTGTGAACGAGTTTACGAGATAAAATGGGCAATAAAAGGGGGCAGAAAGTTTTCAAAAGCAGGGACGAAAAATGGCAAAGTTCCGGGCACATAATGTAAACAAGAGCAATCCTTAAATTGAAACCTGAAGGAACAAAACTTGGAGTAGCTCTTTAAAAAAAAAAAAAATGGGAACAGTTAAATAATGTAAAAGAGAACAAAAATATAACTGTAAAAATAATTGTCAGAAAAGGGAATGCCACACAAAACACTCATACTCAGAGAAAAATGAGGAAAGGAAAAAAATTAAATCCATAATTATGATTCTAATTAAAAGTACATGAAAGAGAACAACTGAAACTTGCATTCTAATGTGTAGAATTCAGCAGGCACCGGAATGTCATGCCCAAAATCATAATAATCATTTTCAATGTTTTGTTCTTGCATAGGTCAACAACAGTAGACTCCGTCGTCCCAGCTCGCCTCTAGTCACAGCGCCCTGTTTTTTCATTTTCTTTATTTGGTCTCTTCCCATTAAGGTACGAACTTTTTTTCTTACTTTTGTGTTTTTCATTTCTGTCAGTACCTCCCCTATAAATGTAATTTAGTTTAAACCCGAAATCGGCCAAAGAGGGAAGTGGCCTAAGTGGCCAAAGTCGGATTACTTTAAATTAACAGTATATGATGCGCTTCACCGTGTTCAGTACTATAGTAGATTCACATCAACCGTGCATTTAATGTCTAGGCCAGTCCCTTACGACGCTCCTGATTGGCTGTTGATAAGCCAGTCACAGGGCTGGAAACTCTCAGTCTCTCTCGAGAGTTCACATGGGTAGGATCTATGTGCCACCTCTCCTGAGGGGTACTATTGAAAGAAGTATCCATTAGGAGAGGTGGAACATGCATCCTGCCCATGGGAACTCTCTCTAGAGACTGAGAGTTTCTAGCCCTGTGATTGCCTTATTAACAGCCGATCAGGAGCATCGTAAGGGACTAGCCTAGACACCAAATGCACGGTTGATGTGAATCTACAATAGTACCTTGGGGATTAAATATCCCTAAGTGCATTCGCTCCCCGAGGGACTATTACTAAACACGGCGAAACTGTAGATGAATCGCTGCTTCGCCATGTTTAGTATTGGCTCCTTGGGGATCAAATGTTCCTTAGCGAATTGGTGATTTGACAAATTCCCTGAAAATTTCACGGTGCAATCTCTGGTTTTATAGTTGTACTGTAACGCACACACGCACACACACACACACACACGCACACACACACACACACACACATATATATATATATATATATATATATATATATATATATATATATATATATATAGTATGTGTATATATAATCATATAAACTGTTAATCTAATTAATCGGGCATTGGCCACACCCCCTCTGCCATTTCCCGAACTGCCCGACCAATTCCCACTTTGGCCGATTTCGGGTTTTGGCCGCAAACCATATGCACATGCACTCGTTAACGTGACCTCATTCTGTAACTGAAGATGCAGATTCGAATCCTGCTACTGACGTCAGAATTTCTTCACATTCTTCCCTTTAGATCTCGAGCTTTGCAGTGACAAGCTTATCCAGGAAGCTGGAGGAAATCAGGAACTAAGAGGCGCTCGGGTTATTACCACTTAAAATCGAAATGTAGCCGATTGACTCTATACATGAGCATCTGAAGATCTAGTCTTTTCTTTCATGAAATCACAAGAGAGGCAATTCAAACAATAATCATAAGGTAATTGATACGACAGTAAACGACAGTTTTGTAAACCCAAAAAGTATAATTAAAAGAATAATTGGTTAAAGAATACTTTTAGAATGGAAAGATGCAGAGACGAACAAATTTTCTTTCGTAATGGCACATCGGTTAATTTCCAAAAGCAAAACTTGTAAAGGTGAATGTAAAAACAAATTATTTGATTACAGGACATAATGATATTAATTATACATACACGAAGACCGAAAGCTATAGCCACGTAAAACAAAAATATCATTAAATGGAGTTTTGTAAATCCTTACCAATCTAATAAATTGATGAAGCACAAACAAATAAGATAACCGCATAAATATAAATAGAAAACTTACGTCTAAACAAAAGAGTGAATATCGCTTAAAGGAGTTATGTAAATTAGCATCACTAAAAGGTTTTAGTCTCTCAGCACTGAGTTAACTAAATTAACATTGACAATAATGAGAGACGCAGCCACTGGGCTAACTCAGTCAGAGAGTTCGCCAGTCGCGTTTTCTTTCTGTGTCGTCTGGCTTGGAAACAAAAGAATTGAGGCTTTGTCGATAGAAAGAAGAAAAACAATTAATGTATTCCCTTTAAGTAATGCAAAGCAGGATAAAACGATGTCTTCTTCATAAGAAGAGTATGAAGAATACAAAAAAATAAAAATTAGAGAAACAATGAAAGATTGATAAAACTTAGTATACTGCTTTGCCTAGATACTTTCTAATGAAGATATAAGTATCGAAATTAAATATAAATCAAAACTTCTTGAGCATCGTTTCAAAAATTAAGAGTTATTTTTCAATTTTCGTTGAATTTCAACATAAAAATTCTGTATAAGGAAAAATCAATGAAACAAACATGGCTAGTGATCGTAGAAATTCTGCCGTGTAAGTGTGGATTAGACTGATGACAGTTATTGTTAACTTTGAGGTGCGAAGCTCTAGAGAGCAAGCGCTTATAAAGCTGTAAACTTTAAAGGCCGCCACTAACGTCCAGTTATGCCTGCACAGTCGGACAGTATGCAGGTAAATCTTCGCCACTAATGATACAGTCCTTTTCCTCAGTCCTCCGTAGCAGCCACGGCGTCAACACACGATGCTCTAGCTGTAATTGACTTGGTGACATCATAAATCTCATAAACTTCTAGTAAGACGTCCAGTGAAAAAGAGGTTGATAAAAAATAATTAAATCCAGTACTATACTGTCTTCCTATGTTTCATTAGTGTGTGGATTAGTCTAACTTCCTTTCACAGCGAACTTCCGTGAGATGTAAACAATGAATAAACATACATAGTCCAATATTGTTTGATTTTGTTTTGTCAGAAAGTAGAATATTATTTTGTTCTCATTTTAAAAACGAATTTCATACATGGTGCATATTCATGAATAGACGCAGATAGGCCTATTCTTGATTTACATTATTTTATCGTGATAAATCTTTATTCTCATTGAAAAATTGTCTTGCACATATGGTTTATAACCACGAATATAATGTACATTGGCTAATCTGTTACGTTAGCCTTTGGATTTTTCTGGCTAAAGCAAATTCTCATTCATATAGATATCAATGAAATGTACAAGACATTCAAGAATGATGCTGCCACTTTCAGTCTTCATTATGCACTATTATTTTTCCCGCTGGAAAATGGCAAAATGATATATTCTGACTTCCGTATCAATGATTAAAAACAAGTAAATCCAATATATCATCAATTTAGGTATAAACACTTTTCACTTTAATAAAACCCAGCTCAGTGTTCTTGATTAGTACATATATCTGTCCATTGACGACAGCGAACTGGGCCAAAAAAGGATTCTTTTACCACATTAACGTTGCAATGCGCATGCGCAGCCGTTTGGCCAGAGGTCCATCGATTGAGATGAGCTTTTACCCAGGCCAGAAAAACTGTGCAGGTTGTCGACACTAACGTTCAGTTATAGCTGCACAGTCTAACTGTGCAATTATAACTGCAGGCATAACTGAACTTTAGTGGCGGGCTGTAAAAGAGAAATGGAGGTGGGGAGCTCTGCTCAGGCGAGACAAGCGATCTCTGGGATGGCTGGAAATCGTCTCAGGCCTGTTCCTTTGTTGTTGTTGTTGAAGATTAAGCCAGCCTTGTGCTGGCACGGGCTCTTGCTCTTAGAGCAGTCCGTAAAGGACTGTTCCTTCTGTTGCGATCCCTTTTATCATCTAGGTCCTTAATTCGCCGCGATACGGTAGATAACATCAAGATCCCCTGACCTCGTGGCTGCCCCGAATTCAGTGTGGTTAACATGTGGTCGAGATGGCGGCGGCTTAATCCTCTGCCGTTCAGGTAGATGGTACCTGCTGAAAGAATAACCAACGGCAGTCTTGTGGGAGGAACAGCTGTAAGTCATAGAGAGATCTCTCCTGTAGAGGTGGTGGAGGATTCATAGTGTGGCTACTGCTGTAGGGATTTTCAATCAATATGAATAACTGATGTCATTTTGACTTGGGGATGTTTATAATTTAGAACAATATATATATTATATATACACACACACACACACATATATATATATATATATATATATATATATATATAATATATATATATATACATACAACATCCATACATACATACATACATACTACATACATATAAGACATACATCATACATATACATATATATATATATATATATATATATATATATATATATATATATATATATAGAGAGAGAGAGACAGAGAGATAGAGAGCGAGAGAGAGAGAGAAGAGAGAGATAGTGCGTGTGTGTTTGTATTTGGGTCTAGTGTGTATGAGTAAAACATATTTATGTACGCGGATTAACCTGTGGCTGTGCGAATAATTACGGTTATTTCGCAAAACAGACAGCTTTATACTCCTTATTGATGCAAACATAAATATTCATATGTACGCAAAAGTATATTTACCTCACAGAGCACGTAAATAAGAACATAAAGACGCACACTCTGGAGATATCAACATTCGACAGCCGTCGACCAGAGATGTCAACACAGCATCCGTGAAATATATAGTTCAGAGAACTCCAAAACGTCCGCGGGGGAAACTGCAAGCGGTTTTGGCTTTGGTGTGCGCTTGCTTGAGGGTAAAGGATCAGGCAAAGGTACACACACCACGAATTGCTTGTTAAACCTTCTGAAGGCACCGATCGAAGCAGAGGCTTCTTTCCTGGAAAACACCTCCAGGAGTCGGGAGTCAAAGGGAAACAGTGATGAAGACAGCCAAGACGCTTTCTCGTGTTTGGTGCATCCAATCTCGGTTCTTTCTCGCTTCTTCTTCTTCTCAGACGTTGCTGACGCTTGAAGGGATTATGTTAATGTTGTTTTTCTTTGATTTTTTTTTTTTTTAGATCTTGGTGAAATTTTCTTCGTGATAATTCAAAAGTATTTTTTAAGTAAGAGACGAAGAGTAAATTCAAAAGATATTCTCCATAAGCAGTTTTAGATTTCTCAGGTCTTACACATTACTAAGGCTAGAGGGCTGCAAATTGGTATGTTGATCATCCACCCTCCAATCATCAATTATACCAAGTTGCAACCATTTAGCCTCAGTAGTTTTTATTTTATTTAAGGTTAAACCTAACCATGATCGTGCTTCTGGCAATGATATAGCATAGGCCACCATCGGGCCGTGGTGAAAGTTTCATAGGCCACGCCTCATAAAGCATTATACCGGGACCACTGAAAGGTAGATCTATTTTCTGTGGCCTAGACTATACCTGTAGAGGATGTAGAGAAAACGCGATTGCGCCCTAGAATCCTCAGCGCATTTTCTACCGCATTTTCTTTAAGTTCACGGTACTGAACTGGTAGTTTCAGGAAATTAATGGTGTGTTATTCTATCATAATTATTTAAAAATATAATTTATTTAAGAATCTGAACTCTCAACACAGCTGATCATACTAGTTAGTTCTGGTACAAAACAAGCAAATGCTTGAAAGTTGGTGCAAATTATATCGGTTGTTTGTTGAAAATCCATTTTATAATATATATTCTCCTTTTAATCTGTTTAGTCGCCGAAACTTCCATGGAAGCTTTTTGATGGAGACGCAATAAACTTACACTTGAATAAAATAGAGATTCCAGATAGGTAGACGAGCTATTCTAGGATAGATTGCAATACTTACGGTTCATTCTCCATATACCAAAACGATTAATGAAACATTTTTTGTTCTGCATTCTGAAGGTGACCCGTTTCCTTACTAAAATTTCATGGTAAATCGCAAAGTTATTTTTCATGTTAATTTTATTTGTCCAATATACTTGCATCGACTGTGTTACGTTTGGAGATGATCTGCCACTACATCTAAGGGATTAAAGGGAAGAGAACTGCATTGTTCCAGAAAAAAAGAGAAAAGAAATTAATTCCATATTCCCCCCAAAATTATTAATAAATGAGAAACTCTTCTTCATATTCCACGAAGAATGCATAATCTCCAGATAAAT
>NC_087210.1:63931872-63939372 GCF_015104395.2 Macrobrachium nipponense
GTAAATGCAAAAGGGTTGGATTTCCCAAGGGTGTGAGTTACTCTCTTAATCGTCTCCAGGTGGGGAATTTTTATTTTATTGTTGGGTGTGTCTCTGGTCTTGTCTTTAGGGGGTCGGTAGAAAATTACGTTTGCTTTTTGAATTGCTTTCTCAATTATATGGTCAGGATACTTTAAAGATGAGAGTTGCTTGCGAATTAGTTCAAATTCTTTTTCCAGGAAATCTGGGGAACAAATTCGTAAGGCTCTTAAGAATAGGTTGCTAGCTAGACTTATCTTGATAGTATTGTCATGATAGCTAAAGTAGTGAATATATGAAAGTGAGAACGTTGGTTTTCTGTATATGGTAAATTTGTATTCTGTCGTGTCTCTGATTATTAAAACATCAGAGACACGACAGAATACATACTACTGTGCTCGTATAGTTACAACTCTATACGAGTACAGTAGTAGGTTTTTAACTTCCTTCAGGGTAGGTTGTCACCGGCCATTTGCTTGTTCTTTAAGTAAATGTTTTATCAATTATATTCTGAATGTTTTAATTTAATTATAATTATTAGTTTATTGATTGCCATGTTCGCTTGTTTGCAGCCTAGAAAATGCAACTATGTGGAGTCGTGAAACGTCGTCATATATTTTATTAAAATGCATATGGATAGTGCCTTTCCCTGACCCGCCTTGGATTGTTCTTCGAGCTGTTGCTCCGGAAATTGGAGTTATATATATATATATATATATATCATATATATATTATATATATATATTATATATATATATATATATATATATATATATATATATATATATATAGATATATATATATATATATATATATATATATATATATATATAACATCATATACAATAAATATCCTAAGTAACATAAATATAGAGTAAAATTAATAAAATAATAGCCCAATGAAGATAGATGGAGATAATAACTTCAATTTACTCTTTGGAGCTGAAGGCTAAGTTTTTCTTGAAGTTCATGAGTCTAAATTTATTGGTGTCGTAAGGAAGGCAGGATATCTCAGTCCTGAAAGGCATAAGCAGGTTTATTACTAAGACGGAATCTCACACAACTAACTTTCAACCAATTTACATTTTTCTATTGACTGTATTCCTCAAGTGCAAGAGATACTTCCTTATGGAACTTATAGAAAGAATATAAATCTGAATCAAGACTTTAAATAATGGAAAATAAATCTGAAAACTGATAAATGACAGAAAATTTTAAATCATAATTTGAAATCCCTGGAAAATAGCACTGCATACTAATTCTGTTTTGTTCCTGCAAATATTTTTGAGTCAATTTACATTTAATGTTGCCTTTTGTGATACTAAGTTCTTTTATTTTTGTATAACATAAACAGGCTTCTTCACTTTCAACATGATATTAGTATATTACAGCACTCGTGATAATATTAAACGCTAAATACCTCAACCTCGATGTCGATACTGCAACGAAAATTATTATACACGATGACTACATAATGGAAGAAATTTGTTTTATGAAATAACTAATGAAAAAAAAATTTAATGTATAATGATCATATGTAATATCATGTCTCACTTCTACAGTATACAAAACGGGAATAAGCCCAAGAATCAAAGACGTCATTCAATGTCGGATTAAGCCTTCACCCCATGGGCGCTCATGGAAGAACTTATTTTTAACGGAAGCTGTTTAGCCATCAGGAATGTGAAGTTCCCAAATCCCTCTACCGAGTTTACGACTTCTATGCAAACAGCCCAAATATGAAACCAGAACCCAGAGTTAGCGATAAATTATCGATTCTTTTATGACAAAAGTATCGCGAATGACTTCATTAGATTGACTTGATATAAGCAACTTTCATGGGCTAAACTGACAAAATATCAATTGAATTATATTATATAGGGTTGTCTGGCATCATAACATAGACGATCATATTTGTTGGTAACATCAGACCTACCTCATGAAAAGCTGACAAATATTATATTAATAATACACATATTTCAAGCATGACACAGTATGACTATGTTATACAAATAGCTTACTACTTTAGTTAAATCCAAATATACATTAGTATTATTGGTTAGGTTTCGCAAAGCAACAGTAAAAGTATAATGGAACTTTCACATAACTTGAGTATTTCACGAAACCCTAGCTTTCTATTTCGTAAAGTTTAGCCGAATCTACGTTTCCATTCTCAACAGACCAAGTGCATTAACCAGTTTTACTAGACAACAGCATCAAACCATCGCTCGTTATTTTTCATGAAGGTCATAAAATTCGTTCCTCAATTTTTAAAGTAAATTTCTATTAATATGAATCTAGACCATCCGTCGGGTTCCCTTCTCATCTTTTCATATCATAGATTTATGATCATCGGTTATTTTCCAAATGAATCTCGTTCAGGATGATATATTATTATCTATGATAACCGCTTGAAGTCTCCCTTTCTTCATATCAAGCTGGATTGCTTCCACAAAAGAATATCGATCAACTTATTTCTAAACAACCTGTTTACCCACCTTTTCACTCTATCTGAAGTTTGTCTTGCTAAAAAAAAAAAAAATATCCCGAAAAAACTATTTTTCCGTTCTCATCCAATAACGCCACTCAAATGACAGGTTATTTGTTAATTATCCAACTACTTTTTTTTGTTCCGAAACGCACTTCTCCCCTTACTGGATCCTCCCTATCCAGCCCTCTTCCAAACTCGACACTTGGACCTCGGTAGTAGCTCTCAACGGAAATTGTATTCCTTATTGGCACGGCGAATGGCGTCGCCGTTTACATGCATATAGTACAAAGATGGATATGCCAGGTTGGAGCCATTACGGAAATTGTAGTTTTCCCAGGGCAAGCTGTGGAATACTGACTGCACAGTATATTCTACCCAGGACCCACTGATTCTACCCAGGAGTGCCAGGACCCACAAAGTCAGGTAGCCCACAAGGGATTAATGATGAATCACAAATTCGACCGTGTAAAGTGAGCCATCTCAGAAGATCAAAGTGCTCCACTGAAGCGCAGATATATATACTATCACTACTTCTTGGAATACTTTGATCCGAAGTGATGTCGAGTTGAGTTGAATACAAAGTTTAGGCCAAAGGCCAAGCGCTGGGACCTATGAGGTCATTCAGCGCTGAAAAGGAAATTGAGAGGATCAAAGGTTTGAAAGGTTTAACAGGAGGAAAACCTCGCAGTTGCACTTTGAATCAAGAGTTAGGGGAGGGGGGAAAGTAAGATGAAGAAAGATAATATGAAAGGAGGTACAGTAAAGGGAACGAAAGTGGTTGCAGCGAGGGGCCGAAGGCACGCTGCAAAGAGCCTTAAGTAATGCCTACAGTGCACCGCATGAGGTCCGCTGATGGATAGGTGACGTCGACCTCCCTCAACTACCACAGTTCGAAAAATAGAACAGAAGCCATCTTGAGTAGGTATTTGGTGGATAAAGATAATCACTAAATTATACAGAGGAAAAAAAGACTAAACAGAAAAAGCCTTCTTCAAATACGATTTACACTGATATCTTATGGAGGCTGCCTACGCCATTACCAATACAACTTAGATTGTATTTTAATTATTAATTGGTCAAGTCATTATCATTTTCACTGTGTCAAGTACTAGATAGCAATTTGATAACAATCTACTGATTAGTACATAAATTTTGTATTATCACGTTTCCAATTAAAATCGCACAGAATGGGAGTCCAATTTCCTCTTTTCTGAATCAGTATGAAAAAGTCTATCAGCAGATTCTGGGATGGCTAAATACAATATGTCGAACGTGTGTTTTTTCCTTTTACGTAGAGACTAATTAACTGTTTATAAAACAAATTTCGATCCAATTATTGTTCTCGGATACAAAAACTAGGGAAATGGGAGGTGACTGACACTGTGAAATTCTGAGAAAGGCGTGTTTTTTTTTTTTTTTTTTTTTCCCGGAATTGAAGGCCATCTGTCAGTGACATTAAAGGTTCTACCTATAATGTCACTAACACTGTAATTGGTTGAAAAATTCAATGAAAATTCGATAATAAATACTTGAAAGTTGTTATTTCTGGGGAACTCTTATGTCAATAGCAGTGTCACATAAAAAAATAACTGAAAACGCATCTGGGAATATGAGGAATAAACAAAAAACTAATTCCTATCTAATGCGATAAATGTGTATAAATATCCATTAATAATGAGAAGGTGGCAGGGAGAGCAAGGCTATTAGGACACTTAACACTATCACTGGTCAGCTGGTATGGTGGCTAGTATCGTTACATGTCGCTCAGATGTCGCGGGTTCGCACCTCTCTCAGGGCGATGAAAAATCATTGTCTGTTTCATGACCAGTTATTGCTGTGGTGTGGGGTCTGCAGTGGGAGGTTGAAACCAACATCCTTTGGAGCCTTGAATTTCAAGTTAATGGACTCTGTATGCTTGTTCAATGTGAAAAGGGTTTATTTACCAAAATAATAATAATAATAATAATAATGATAATAGTGTATATCTCATTTGAAACTTTATATACAACTGAAAATGAAGGTGTCAACATATGGATATAAACGCTGCCTGCCTCACTTTTTCTTATAAATTAAATGAATGGAAGAGTTTGAAAGTAAATAACTGGAACAAAGAGACTTATGTATAAGCAAAAATTTACATTTTATGTATGAGCAACAACTAACACTAAAATAACTTCTTGATAATTTTAAAAAATTCGAGGAAAGTCAAAACTAAATTAGTCAAGACATGGCTTCCAATGCTATGTTCATAATTTGAGAGCTGTATATGATTATTTGATCCTATTAACCGCCTAGACGCAGATATGATCTCTCTCTCTCTCTCTCTCTCTCTCTCTCTCTCACTCTCTCTCTCTCTAAGATCAAGCACGCTTCATAACTTTTCTGTGAAACACAATGGACCAGAACCCTAACAATGTCCACTGAAAATAACGCGAAACATTAATTTCAAGAGGCGCAATGCTAAAAGAATTAATATTGGCCGAGATAAAAGCAGATGTATGAATGAAAATGGAAAAATGACAAACGTAAAATGTGTCACTGAGTAATGTCTTATATAACACGAGGTTATAACGGAATGTAGGCCAGAGGCCTGAAGCTACAAAGGAAAGGAAAAGGCGTGGGTGGGGGCGGGGGCGGTCCTCGGAGATTGACACTTTGTGTAGCCGGAACGGTGTTCGATTCGTGAAATGGAAATGTAGTCTCAGGCAAGCGATGCCACTCAGATTGGTAACACTGCGAAAAAAAAAAAATTGCAGTAATATAATAGAAATAAAGTAGAAAATGACTATGAATCCGGAACCAGTCAACTCTGGGAAAATGAAGTAGGGGAAGTGAAGAAAATGCTTCGATCCTTTTAACTAATGCTCAGGTTAAAAAACTGAAAGTTAATAAATTTTGCTTGCAAGATTGGTAAGCAGAGAGAATACAGTTGTAAAAAGATGAACAATTTGTATCAAGTACCATCTTTTCAATAGTTCACCATAGAAACGAAATGAAAAAAAAAAAAAAACGAACAAAAGGAAATAATACGCATCAAAAAGATAGTCTGCAGTGCGTTAGGCAAAATTTTAAAACTGACCCGTTGCCTCCCCCTCCCCCTCCCCCCCTCCCCATAAGATCAAGCAAACAAACCGAGGAATCCCACAATTGTGAAATTGTTAAAGTTTAGTGCTGGGCTACAGGAGAGAGAGAGAGAGAGAGAGAGAGAGAGAGAGAGAGAGAGAGAGAGAGAGAGAGAGTCATAATGAACCAACGAAGAAGGCGCAAAATAAAAAGCTAATGCTGAGGGGATAGATGGGATAATTTGGAGAAAATAATTAGGCTAACATCTAATTTTGTGAAAGTAGAATGGATTCAACTGCATGAAATTTCTATTCCGCTAACCACTAGGCTGATCCTTGTGACAGACGAGAACGAACTACTCCTGAGCCATGAAGAATAGTTGATGAATCAGTTAACTGACGTTTTTCGATGACAAGGACAAACGGAAAGGAAACCTGGTGCCCTTAACCAGTGAAGGCCGGATACAAATGAGAAAATAGAGAGCGCAGGAAAAGTAGTGGGTGGGGGGAGGGGTTTGTATAGTCAAACGAAACGGGAGAGAAATCTTTACCGAAACATGAAATACGAAGATTAATTGTTTCCCTGAACAGATGTTCGTAAATGGTTTAAGGCGTCTCTCTCTCTCTCTCTCTCTCCTAAAAAGAGAAACGTGAGAGATCATTTCGTTCTTTCCATCTCTATTTTGTTCTTGCGAAAAAAAAAATGCTGGTGATAATGATGGAATTGCAGAGGTAAAAGTTCCTACAACGTGCGACGAAGACAAGTGAAATGCAGCCGTAATGAGCAATGTAAACCCATAAATTCTATGAGAATATATAATGATTTTAAGGAGACAACCACTTCAACATCACTAGGCGCCATCCATAATACTATTTGAATGCACTGCATTAACCAAATAAATACTTAAGGGGTTTAAGTTATTGTAAGACATAACTATGCCTGTATGGCTTTTACAGGAAGGTATTTCTACAGAAGCAATCCGCGGTGGCCTAGACTATGGCAATTGACGTTTTCCTATGTTATTTTACCCACTGAACAAGAATTCAAAGTAATATTTATTCGGACGACTGTGATTAACCCCCAAGGGCCAGTACTAAACACAACGGTTATTCTTCAGAAGCAAGCCGCATCACCAGTTTCTAAAAGACAATTAACAATCCTTCATTTAATGGTGTTTTTTCAGTGAATATCATCTTGTTTTCTTTAGGAAATGTTATTTTAACCCCCTTTTCCCCCCAACAAGCTTGGGGTCCCCCAGTTGGGAATCAGGGGTTTTGGGTGGGGAAATACCATGAAAGGAGTGCTTTGCAGCAATAATAATTGGGAGCACCTACAGATTCGCGGGCCCACTCGACCGCCGACCGAAATCGGCGGAAGAACATCAAAACCAATATGGCAGGGATACCAAAACAACAACAAACAAAGTAGGGAGCGACTACATATCCGCGACGATCGATTTATGTGTGCTGTCGGTAAGGCCGTGGCGGAATGGTGCTTCGCGCCTTATCCACATATTTAAAGATTCTTGGCAAGCACGGCATGTATTGGCATGAGGTAATGTTGCGCTGCGTGCGCTAGCCACAGGGGTTACAGTAAGGCTACTTACCGTGGCGGATCACACCTAAAGGCGTTCCTGTTGTAGTCGTTCCGACAAATAGCTCCACAACACTCGTAGTTTTTTTGCTTTAGAATTAAATTATGTCTTTGAGCATATTCAATCACAATTTCTTTACCACCACAGGACAAATAATGATAAAATTCACTGTAACCCACATTGCACTGCAAACACTCGGTAGGAAATCGAAGGTCTCTGTCAAAATTAATGCCAGAAGGGCCAGCCACTGCCTCTGCCATAGCTACAGGAAGACAAAATGCCGGATTTTGCTTCATTATTCGAGTATTCAGTCAAACAAAGATACCAGTTGGCA
>NC_087210.1:63941609-63951609 GCF_015104395.2 Macrobrachium nipponense
TCGGTTCAAGGGTTCTGTTCTCTTCCCTCCGGGGATGTTTGCATTTCGAGATTATTATCCTCCTACAGTTGATATATAAAGCGTCTCGTATAGTAGATTCACATCAACCGTGCATCTGATGTCTAGGCCAGTCCCTTACGACGCTCCTAATTGGCTGTTGATAAGCCAGTCACAGGGCTGGAAACTCTCAGTCTCTCGAGAGAGTTCACATGGGTAGGATTTATTTTCCACCTCTCCTGAGGGATACGTCTTTCAAAGGTATCCTTCAGGAGAGATGGAAATACATCCCGTCTATATGAACTCTCGAGAGAGACTGAGTGTTTCCAGCCCTGTCATTAGCTTATCAACAGCCAGTCGTAAGGGACTGGCCTAGACTTCAAATGCGCGGCTTATGTGAATCTACTATAGTAAGTAACGATCATGGAATAGTATGCAAATTAATGAGCCAGCTTTACAATCGTCGCTTTTAGCAATGTAGATCAGTGGAATACTGATATTCATATCTGAAACTATTCTATAGAACCATCAGATTAACGAGAGAGAGAGAGAGAGAGAGAGAGAGAGAGAGAGAGAGAGAGAGAGGAGACGGCTGTAATATTTCCACTAAAAACATAATGGCGAAGTCACGTAGCCCAGTTTCGTTTTTCAGTTAACCAATGAAGTATAGTTACGTCAAAAACAGCAATGATAGAAATAATCAATAATAAAAATAACATTTTGTCATTGAAAACATTCCCCTTTTGAGGTGTGAGTTTGGGAGGGTGACTGGAATCGTAGATGATGCTGCTCCAGAGAAGAAAAGCAACTCAACGTTCATAGTAACAACTACGTACCTTGAATCACTAATGACACTCTTGTGCACAAAACTTCCACACACACACACACATACACACACACACACACACACACACACATATATATATATATATATATATATATATATATATATATATATATATATATATATATATCGATCTACAAATGTCCTTTCATATCTAACTAGCTCTACCTCGAAATTAATATATTTTCATATATGTTACCCGAAAGGGAATTATTTGTTCGATAAGAATTAGATATTAAAGGACATGTGTAGCTCGACGTATGCATATGAATCACGGTAATGTGATATGACCCATATATTTATATATATCTATGTATATATATAATATCTATATATATATATATATTATATATATATATATATATAGATATAGATATATACATA
Organism: Macrobrachium nipponense; assembly: GCF_015104395.2. Classification (NCBI taxonomy): domain Eukaryota; kingdom Metazoa; phylum Arthropoda; class Malacostraca; order Decapoda; family Palaemonidae; genus Macrobrachium; species Macrobrachium nipponense. The sequence goes on from NC_087210.1 coordinate 63,942,835, forward strand.
GATATATGTATATATATATATATATATATATATATATATATATATATATATATAGTATATGAGAGTGTGTGTGTGTGTTTGTGCTTGGCTGATTCTCAGAATTCACAGGATCAGTGCGTCGAACCCTTCGAGGATATTGCGCTGCTGTTCATTTCTTCATGGTTATCCAGATTGGCAACTAAGTTTAATGGGACTTGGAAAGTATCGCGCTCATTTCAGAACAGCAAAAGAGTAAATGATAATGTTTGAGGAAAGTTTCATGTTGGCGCCAAGAAAATAGCATCTTTAGATGTAATGTCAATGAGAGTTAGGTATCAACATAGTATTTGTTAAATATTATGAGACACAACACTCAGGTTATCTGATCAAGAAATTGTGGTCATAAAAACGAAATAAGAAACATACATATATACTATATACATAATACACACACAATGTATATATAAGTGTGCGTGAATTGCCTATGTATTCATATTATACTTTGAGAGAGAGAGAGAGAGAGAGAGAGAGAGAGAGAGAGAGAGTAGAGAGGAGAGAGAATCTTTAGTGAAGGAAATTTAAAGTTATCGAATGTAAGTGTTTTAATGCTTGACGCCTTGTGTGTTTGCCTCCATTCCTTTGAAAGCAAAATAATGGTGCCTTATTTCAGGAGAGTATTTAATGAATATACTGTAAGCATTTCCTCGGTAAATTACAATAAGATTTGTGGAGGAAAAAGTAGTAGGAGCGAAGAAAGAATAATAATTCATTGGGTCACGAAAAGAAGTAAATAAATTACCCCTTGGTATCGTTTAATTTGATCAGAAACAAGCTACATACAAAGCGGAAAACGAAGACATAAATCACCCGTTGATCAATACCCTTAAAAATACCATAAATGAAAAATTTACAGTAAATTCAAGGTATTGGCTATATGTTACCGTTATTGCTTCTCTTACCCCCTTTCCTTAGGAGAAGAAAAAAAAATTAGGGAAAAGGTGAAGACTCAGTCTTTTCTTCTTGTCAAAATATCTGAGATAAGAACAGCGAACTTACCTGTTTAATGATCACCGGTAAATTCCTCAAACTAAATCAGATCAGTCTGTCTCTTCCTTGATAACAGGAAGGGAAAGTGCTGTTACATTCTGGAGAGAAATAAATGAAAAGAAAACGAGGTAAAGAGTCCGGGGTACGACGGTACAACGGAGGACAACTATTAATCTATTTCCGTTGTTTCCTTCATCTATATACATAAAAGAAGAAATTGTAACAACTATCAAAGATAATATGTTCAGATCTTGGTGGCCAAATGACTAAACGAGGAGCCTCTAGAGAAATAAGACCCGAGGCATTATTATGGCCACATTCATACACTATATAACTACTGAAGACAATAAGATCCTTTTTGTCATAAATCCCGCATTTCCTTAATCTTCCTCACCTACTTACTTACTTTCTGCTAACACTTCCAAACTAGCCAAGATTTAACCAACTTTTCTCCAGACTTGCTACGTCTACGTGACAGAACAGTTTCAGTAATGCACCTGCTTCATCCCAGGGCCCACTTGGACAGGTCAGAGCACGCAGCGGGAATGAGTGATGACGCCAGCTGTACCTCTACATGCACTGACTTGCAGTCCTGTTCACCAGCCTGACCCAAGTCATCTTCGTTTGTACACCTTTTCATTATATATATTTTTTTCCACTAGGCATACTTCAATTCTGCAGATTATGCCAAACAACTGTTCAGCATATGGGTGATATAATACAAGAAGAAAGACATCAGCACCAAAAGTAAAATACTTTCGTTTTCCAAGGGCAAAAGAACTTAGACAACGATGGATTTGCTATTGTCGTACTGATAGCACAAACGCTGATAATGCAGCAGTATGCTCTGTGCATTTTTCTGACACTGACTACAAAGATGAGATGAAATCCAGACTCCTTAGTATCGATACTCCTAGGCGACAACGAACATTCAAGAATGATGCAATTCCATCTCTCCTTATGCCTCAAGGTGATTAAACTATATTGCAGTACTATGTATTAGTGTGTGAGTGTCTGAGTTTAAGGCTTTGTTACAGGTTTTATTGGAGGGAGGTGTTGTGTTTAAGGAATTGTTATGTATTTATAGCAATGTAGAGCAATTTTTGTATGTTTTGTTGAACTGTTTGAACAGTGTATTTATGCAAATGTCATTACTTTGAGTATTTTTGTTGAACTAATAAGGAATAATCTGGTTGATTCTGGGTTTTACCTGAAGGATGGTAGTTTCATATCTGATGCCCGTATCAGGAAAATGTTAGCAGCGACAAAGACCGAGTATGGTTTAGCATATAAACTTAGTGAAATGCATTTGAATGTAACTGGTCATCAGTGACAGCAAGTTAAATTTGCAACCCAACTTTTATCAAATACATACTCAAGTTCAATTTCATGTCTTGGAGAAAAGGGACTGTTGGTGAATAGGTACTGGAAGGAAACTTCTGAGTTCATCAACATGATGGATCAGTGGTTTACCATAATGAATTCTTCTCATAAGTTTGGGAACAAACAGTCACGTAATGCATTTGGTGTCAACTTATGTGACCAAATAAATGTTCTGCATAGAATGGCTGAAGTAGTTTTAACAATGAGAGTAAAAGATTCACAGTGTAAAGGGCTATATATGTTTCAGAAAGGTGTAGTTTTATCTTCTCACTCACTAATTGGCTTGCACAATATGCTTCGTAAGTCTTTTCGGTGTACAGTACATTTTGACTAGAAAATTGAATCAAGATAACTGGAACATTTATTTGGGTGCATACGACAAATGCATGGGCCATATGAGCATCCTAATCCTGTCTATCAACAGGTGATGGCCTGATGAAAACAAATAATAAAGGGAAAACTTTCTGTGAAAGAGATCTAGCAGTCGAACTTTGCATTACTAGTAACTGTTTCAAAGACTTAGATGTTAGGTGTGAGCTGGAAAATGGTGTAGATGATAAGATTGACGATTATGAACATGGATGTAAATCAATTGATGTAGTTATAAAAAAAAGAATCTCTTAGATACATTGGTAGGCATATTGCAAGGAACATTGGTGGCCATATTGCAAGGAGGTTTTGTGTAAAATATCCTCACTTAGGCAAGAAAGCAAGTGAATGTATGACCAAGGAAAAGAGGTGGACAGATGAAGTAAACAGAGGTGAACTGTACACTCCCTCAGAATCATTTTATTCTCGATTAACTACAATGAGGGAAGTATTTCAAACTGTGCATGGAGTCAATCTACAGGATGTTAAAAAATTGTATCTGAAATGGAATATGCGGGAGTTGATTTACCAAATGATGTCACAGCCTTTGCCAAAATATCAGTGTTCTTTAAAATTAGAAAGTTAAATAATGATATTAGGATAAACAAGTAAAAAGATAAGACTTGCAGAAGTGAAAGTTAAAAACATAAGAAAGTGAAAAGGTAATATTAGTATGTGGAACGAGCAAACATGAATGTGTTAACCTGTGTATGTGCATCATTTGTATATAAATTGTGTAAATAAACTTTATTCCTCTTTCAGAAATATACTATAGACATGATAGATATGCTGTCTGTTAATCTTGGATATCCAAATCAATTAAGAGGGAGGGAGAGGGAGCAGGCAGGAGAGAGAGGGAGAGGGCACAGGCAGGTGAGATGTGGATCAGCTGACGTCACTGCGCAAAGAGAGCGTGAATCGGTTCTCTGTCCGTCTGACCTGTCTAAGTGGGTCCTGTTTCATCCCATCACGTCCGATATGCATTTTAGCATACCTTCAATTTGACTCAGTATTTCTCACCTTCTTGATTCTTCTTATGCCACATACCTACTCCACGCAAAACACTTTATCTCAACATCTCCTTTACTTTTTCCAAACACCCTGCGGTTCTCATGCTGGTTTTACCAATTTAGTGGAGTCACCTCCTCCCCTTTTTTTCCACTGTGTAATAATTTAATTCCAAAATAACTATCCTTATCCCCAGGTTCGTTCTTTCATAATCCATATTAGCATTCATTGCCCCGTCTTCCTGGTTGTCATTTTCTTTTATGATATCCCCCGCTCAATTTACTATTTCAATAACTTTTATGAGGAGAGAGAGAGAGAGAGAGAGAGAGAGAGAGAGAGAGAGAGAGAGAGAGAAATAACGGTAATCTTCAAGCTTCACATAACAGGACTAGGGCCCGACCTCTTCTTTATCCTTCTTTGTTTTAGTTGTTGCTTATCGACGAAATTCAGTATTTTTCATATAAATATCATAATATTAAATAAAGTTCTCTATCCCTACCCTTTTATAAATTAGGTGTTATCAAAAAGTGCGTAAGATTTTCACTTAGGGTGAGCTATTCATTGTCAGTATCCCTCAGTATTGTTGCCCAGTATGATGTAAAATTCCACGTCGTAGAGAAACAGACATCTTAAAGGCACCTCCAATAATGCATTTCTTTTTACCTCCTTTATTTGGATTTAAATATACTTTTCGATAATGATAAGCTTTAGTTGCGTTTAGTAATAGAGAAGAGGGAATGCATTTCTGTGAGCAGGCCTATGCTGAGTTTTCTCACACCACCCTCGCCCACACATAATGTTTATGAGCAACAGAACGTGAATAACATGAAGTGGCCATCTCATCTTCTTGCCAAGCATGTGACCTTGGGCAGCCATATGGTAATTCCAGTCTATAATATAGCTTACGGTACTATTTTATACTGACAAAACGCTTTGGAAGCCCATTGCCCCCCCTCCCCCTCCCTTTTCATTATTATAAGAATATTTTATTTCATTACAGGTTAGTTAATCATTACCCTATAATATCTCTCGAAATATTATAGTTTCGAAGGTGTAGTTATAGTAAGGAATATTAAATTATAATTTTTGTATAGAATCAAATATTGGAAAAAATCATGTGAACTACCCACCAACAGAAAAGCCTAGTGAAGTCCTTTCTTTCTATTCTAAGGCTTTAGAACGATACTGCGAGAGAATTGTTGAAGGGAAACTACTATAAGAAAGCAATTTTGACTATTTTGGTTTAAAACTATTTCAAAAAAAGTACTAAAAAACAAAAATTACTGCCTCATCAACAAGCACAAGACTAGCGATTGCATGACCAAGTTTCTTTTCATTATTGTTTCCATCCTTAAAGACTATCTATTTTTCTTAGTGCTACGATTCGATAAATATTACAACGAAGAAATATTCATTTGTTCGAAATAAATTTTCCAGAATAAGGTTTAAATGCTATAAAATCTTGCCAACTGAATATTTCCAGGGCATAAGTCTAGCTTAAACAATAAACTATAGTTTCTTTTTTATTACTAGTCTATAACACGTAAGGTTGATTGGAACCATTAAGCTTAGATGTGTTATGCATATAAAAATGCAACTATCATCACATCGAATAGTGTAACAGAAGTTGTTTTCTAATGTTTGGTCAAGTCGTCCTGAAGGCAATCTTTGAAAGCCGAGACTTGTTGACACAACCAGTCCCCTGCAGACCCACTGATTAGTTACTAAGACTTTTTCATAAATGACAAGATCACCTCAACATAACGATACTGTGATTGCAAAACTGAAGTCACATTGCACTTATGCTCCACCATAATATGCTGAAAATTTAAGAAGACATTGACAAGCAACCGTATCTACTGCTAACAAGACATTAAACTGACTAACGCAAAATTATGTGGACAAATTTTAAGTACACTTTGCCTACCTGGGAAATGTTATTCTGTTTTCTTTCGAAGGATAGGAAGCTATACATCCTACCGCCAAAATAATAATATTAATAAAAAGATTGTATGAATCACTGTGCACCTATTTGGTATTCGCGCCGCCTTAGTGGAAGAACTACGTAGTACCTGTATACAGCTATCGACATCTCCAAATATTAGCTATTGATCATCTAATTATCATTTATGGTTATGTCCTATCCACTTAAAACCTACGGTGGTGAATGGGTGGATAGATTCCATTCACTCCCAACGTCGACAGAGGCGCAATCGGTGTTTATGAAATTAATGGTCTCCCATCCCTCTGGCTGGAAATCAGAGCTTACCTGGCACAGGGGACACGTCCAAGGGTTCATATGTGATGAAACAAAACTTTCTTTGCTCTTGTGACTGACTATTTTCCCCTCAGCTTCTTAAATTCTGATTGTTCAACCACCTCTGCCCTGTACCAAAATTAAATAGAAATCAAAAGTTTTTGAGCATTATTTCAAAAATTAACAATTATTTTTAAATTTTGATTGTATTTAACCCTTAAACGCCGGAGCGGTAAATAAAAAAATGACTCCCGTATGCCGGAGGGGTTTGAGAGTGAGCGCGTAAGCGGAAAAAATATTTTTTTCAAAAAATCACAGCGCGCTTAGTTTTCAAGATTAAGAGTTCATTTTTGGCTCCTTTTTTTGTCATTGCTTGAAGTTTAGTATGCAACCACCAGAAATGAAAAAAATTATCATTATCATATATAAATAATGCGATATATGATAGCGCAAAAACGAAATTTCATATATAATTGTATTCAAATCGCGCTGTGCGCAAAACGGTTGAAGGTAACAAGTTACTTTTTTTTGTTGTAATGTGCACTAAATTGCGATCATTTTGATATATAACACATTGTAAAACGATAAAAGCAACACAGAGAAAATATTATCACAAAATAATGCATGAATTCGTAACGCGCTTACGTAAACACATATTTTTTTATTTTTTTTTCAAAAATTCACCATAAATCTAAATATTGTCCTAGAGACTTCCAATATGTTCAGAATGAAGACAAATGATTGAATATTACTATACTGTAAGAATATTAGCTTACAAATGCAGTTTTCGACCATATCTGACGAGCTAAAGTTGACCGAATGTCGAATTTTTTATATATATATTTTTTTATATGCAATTATTTCGGAAATAAGAAAAGCTACAACTTTCAAATATTTTTCGTTTTATTCTACATGAAATTGCGCACATTTTCATATATAAAACTCTATGAAATGCCTAATATGAAACGGAGCAAATATTCCGAGAATGGGACTTACGCATTTCGGAGATTTGTGGCGGAGAATCCGCGCGCGGAGGGAAGGAAAGTTTTTTTTAAAAATTCACCATAAATTTAAATATTGTGCTAGAGACTTCGAATTTGTTTCACGATGAAGATAAATGACTGAATATTTACTAGACTGTAAGAGTTTTATCTTACAATTGCGTTTTTCGACCATTCGGTAGAGTCAAATTTGACCGAACGTGGTTTTTTTTTCTATTTATCGTGATTTATATGCAAATATTTCGAAAATGAGAATAGCTACAACCTTCAACTATTTATTGTTGTATTATACATGAAATTGCGCACATTTTCATATATAAAACGTTATGTAACGGCTAATTTAAAATGGTGCAAACATTACCACAATCGCACGTATGATTTTTTCGGAAGAGTTACCGCGCGGACGTAAAGAAAATGTTATTTTTTTCATAAATTCACCATAAATCGAAATATTGTGCTAGAGACTTCCAATTTGTTGCAAAATGAAGGTAAATGCTTGAATATTACTAGAATATAGGCGTTTTAGCTTACAATTGCGTTTTTTTCGACCCATTTCGGTAAGAGTCAAAATTGACCGAAGGTTGAAAATTTGTCACTTATCATTTTTTATATGAAAATATTTCAAAATTGATAAAAGCTACAACCATGGGTTGTTTTTAGTTGTATTGTGCATGAAATTGCGCACATTTTCATATATAAAACTTTATGTAACGGCTAATTTAAAATGGTGCAAACATTACCACAATCGCATGTATGATTATTTTCGGAAGAGTTACCGCGCGGACGTAAGGAAAAAGTTTTTTCATAAATTCACCATAAATCGAAATATTGTGCTAGAGACATTCCAATTAGTTGCAAAATTAAGTTAAATGATTGAATATTACTAAAAATATAGAGTTTTAGCTTACAATTGCGTTTTCGACCATTTCGGTAGAGTCAAGTTGACCGAAGGTTGAAATTTTGGCACTTATCGTTATTTATATGAAAATATCTTAAAACTGATAAAAGCTACAATCATGAGTATTTTTTTGTTGTATTCTACATAAAAATGCGCACATTTTCATATATAATACTCTATGTAACGGCTAATTTAAAATGGTACAAAAATTATGTCAAAGTGACGAAATAATTTTTGAGATGTGTCTCAGATACTTTTTAGTTGCGGCAAGAAAGAAATTCGCGCTTGCGCGCCTGCGTAACGATTGTAAACAAAACTACACCTTGATCCGTGAACTCCCAGCATACCCAAGGCGCGTGATTCAAGAGTTTTCGGCTGGTAGGCCTAAAAGTATTTTTCCGCGAATTTTTAAAAAACTTTTGTATGTCGACGTAAAATACGTCCAGTCGGCACCCGAGAGAAAAAAAATGTCGACGTAAAATACGTCCAGTCGGGCGTTTTAAGGGTTAAACATAAAAGTTCAATATACGGAAAACTCAATTCAATAAAAATGGCTAGTGGTCGTAGAATTTCTTAAACGGGTATGAAGTCAAGGCTTTGTGGCAAATATTCATATCTTTGAGGCGCTAAGCTTAAGAGCGTAAGTGCTTGTAACGCTGTAAGCCTATAACCCTAATTTGGGATCGAGAGAGCAGTCGCTCTATGGCGGAAATGAGGCTTCTAGTTCTAGGTTGAAGTTGTGGACTAATAATAAATAAATAAATAAAATTTCTTTCTATTTTGCAAATACAAAATATTAAGAATATATTCCAGCGGCTTAAATTAATTGATTT
>NC_087210.1:63956609-63993027 GCF_015104395.2 Macrobrachium nipponense
TTCTGAAGAATAACCGCCGTGTTTAGTTCTGGCCCTTGGGGGTTAATTACAGTCGTCCGAATAAATATTACTTTGAATTCTTGTTCAGTGGGTAAAATAACATAGGAAAACGTCAATTGCCATAGTCTAGGCCACCGCGGATTGCTTCTGTAGAAATACCTTCCTGTAAAAGCCATACAGGCATAGTTGTCTTACAATAACTTAAACCCCTTTAGTATTTATTTGGTTAATGCAGTGCATTCAAATAGTATTATGGATGGCGCCTAGTAATGTTGAAGTGGTTGTCTCCTTAAAATCATTATATATTCTCATAGAATTTATGGGTTTACATTGCTCATTACGGCTGCATTTCACTTGTCTTCGTCGCACGTTGTAGGAACTTTTGTAAGTGTTTACATAATAAAAATATGGAATGTTAGTCCATATATATAAAAGACTAAAACTAAAGAGGTCAACCAGATTGCTTGCAGGAATGTGATCAGACTAGAGACGCTAAAGATGACGTATACAATAAAAGTAGGCTAAGATAACATGCCGTCACCTGTAGTCATTCATTTGTTTATAAACTCTAGTCCAAGCTCCCTGCTTGAGACAACTACTGCGACCTATAATTCAAGCGGCCTACGTGATCTGTAGCGTGTCTCATTTTGATTGTGTGTTCGTATGTAACTATGTCATCTGATTGTATGTTCATATGTTCGAGCTACTATCTGCTTCCTTCATAACTTGTAACAGAGATGGTAGATGGGCAGAACAGAGTTAGCTATCGTCATTAGAAGACCTGTATCTCTTTACCTAAGCTTTATCATGTAGAGAGAATAGAATTAGCCATCATCATTGGCAGAAGCGATCAAGCTATCGTTATTAGAAGACTTGTACAATCATACCTGATCTTCACCATGTAAACTAAGAAGAATATATATATTTTTATACTTCGTGTTTTCTACAAGAACCTCCTTATCGAATCATCATGAGTTTAACACATCGTCGTCATAAACAAGAAGATAATCCCGACTTCGTAAGTGATCTACAAACCACAAGACACTCCATTGAAGATGGAAGTGCAATACCAACCGACTTAGCGTAAGATTATCGCAAGTCTAACATTACCTCATATGGCACCTTATTATACAAGGCAACAGCCCTAAAAGTGGTGGCAAGCGTACCAGAAGGACTCTACAACTTCTCCGAAGATAAACCAGAATAATAAATCATGAAGTCAACGACGACGAAAGCAGCAGATTCTTCAAACAACCTAGTATCATCGTTTTGTGGGGGACTTCAGAAAACAACAAGGACTCTTCACCGACGACGAAAAGCAAGAGATTCTTCAAGCAACTTAGTATCATCGTTTAGTGAATAACTTCAAGAAACAAAACCGACGTGTCCTTTTTCCTACGGCAACGCAAGCCTCGTCTCTCATTAGAATCATTCAAGAAAACATCGTTAGTGAGCGTTTCCAGCACTTCAAGAAACAAACCGAACGCGTCTGCAGCATCGGATCTTTCAAGGGCTCGAATCATCGAAACAACGCGCACGGGGGAAACTGAAGCCAAACAGGTCATCCGCTAAATAGAGAAGGAGGACCAAGGCCGTGTGTCGTTATCGGAACACCGTGACTTCCCATAAAAGCAAGCTAAGTACAATTTTTTATTCATTTGGAGTAACTTTGAGTGTTTCCTTTACAGGTCGAATTTCGTTATTCCTGTGGCTGAAGTTACGAGACATTCTTAATCTTACTTTTTTACAGAAATTATCTACATCATTGAGATTTCGCTACTGCGAGTTTTTTATCTTTGAGTGTCTGTTTCCAAAAGTTCTACTGAAATATCATAATCATATATTGTGTTAATTTTATCATTTTGGGTGATTATTAATCCCTTACGTAACAAATTATATTAAACAGTGAATATGCGTTTACGCAGTGGACGTCTGTATTTATACAGATGCATGGATAGGGTCGTTAAGCACCGTAGTGATTAGAAAACACACAAAAAACAAGTGGAACACCCGTACAAATCTATATAAATTAGAGGTAACACTATTTCGGGTCATGACAATAAATGCTCCTTTGCAAAGTCCCGATCGCAGTTTTAGCCTTGAGTTTTTGAGTTATATAAAATATTGAACCTCAATGACTCAACTTAACTTTAAAAATATGGCTGGATTGCAAGGAATAACATGCCTATAAAAAACTTTCATTAGGCTAAATGCGCTGACCAGGATCCCTCACTATTTCAAATTTTAGCAAAGAATGAAGTAAACAACAGCAATTACAAACAGTTAATATTGAATGCAGTAGAGATAACTTGTCTTAATAGTAATCGCTCAGTGCCTATAGTTCGTCATTCATTGCTTTATACGTAACCAGCAACATAATGCTAAAAACACACAATACGTTGCCGATGGTAATAAAGAGAAGGATCCTAATTATTACAAAAAAAGAAATAGAAACAGTAGCCCTTTCAGAATCAAACAAGCAAATTCGGTTACTGTGTCACCTAGTCAAGCGGTCAAGGTCAGTTAGATCTGCCGAAGTGTTCAAAGCATAGCAAATTCCACACACTAAGCGACTCTAGCAGAGTGGGGAAAAGTGATGTTGGATCAATTATGCCATACCTTTTATTTTTATGCCAATACCTTTTTGAATTAAAAAGGATTTTTCCTATGAATCATACGACCGTATCAAGTAATCAGAGCAGGTTCTAGTAATTTTAATACAATAAGTTATTATAAGTAGTGGTGGATTAAGCCCAACTGTACGCGCCGTAAAAATTAGAGTATCTTGTTTTATTTCTTTAGTACACGTAATATCCTGTATTTACGGACTCACCGTCTGTTGTTTGAACTTCCCTAATGAGAAGTCCGGATAAGCGAGCGCTTACAGATACCTCTATAGTTTTAAAAAACATTGATCTGTATGTAGTGTAATTGTAAGATCTATCTAGGGGTATACAAAATATTATCTTACATCCTGCAAAATAAGGCGTGTTTATCAAAGGAAAATCCTATAAACCTTCAAACATATTAAAATCTGTTTGAACAAAAATGAGACAGTTAATCAAATAATAACTTATATAAAGGAACTATACATTTGTCTCATAAATCGTAACATTGTTCAAATGACCCAACAGAATTCTCCCACAACCGCAGTCGCACTTTGCACGCAAAATCTCGAGAAGCATGCACCCTCGAATGTCTTAGTGCGTGTAAAAAGACTTTGCTGGGAAATGAAATTTTAATCCTTCCGACACCGCGAAATATTAACGATTTCCGCGAACAAAGCCTAGACACGGTTGACTCGCAGCAACAAGTTAATATAGTAATCCACAAAAACCTATACATATAAATTATCGCATTTCTTTTATTGTTGCTAATTTTTTAATCACGCCCAATCAGTCGTAGATGAATCTCTCTTGATAATCTATCTAAAGTAATATCCGTAAAGTCATTCAAACAGAGGTGATTCAGCAGAAAAAATTTTTTTTTCTATTATCTGAATACCAGGCAGTTTCTCCACTAGCAAGTGATCTCTGGGAAAAACGGATGTAATTTAACACAAAATACGGTCTAAGGACAAATCAAATAAGCCCATATAATTTTTCCCTCAAACGTCATGCCATAAAAAATCGGACTTGGCGTATCTGCGTAGAGTTTCTGTCGCTTAAACAAGGAAACGACTCCCGATAGTTTCCAGTGCCATGTACCGACGACATCTTATCTCTGTTAGGTTAGAATAAATTTTTCATTTTTCACCAGCTTGGACTTACTTTAAAAGCTTTTACCAGATACCATTACCTAAGTGATTGTACCACATACTCCGTTTTCAGCACACTCAGGGGACATTATCAATTTTTACGTATGCCTCCGGCTTACGTTGCGCCCCAATTACAATATAGTGTTTGGAGACTTTTAGGGGATAACCTACATGCCTATATGGATGATCTTGTAATCTTTTCTAATACCTTAGAAGTATATTCACATAAACTAGAGCTAGTCTCAGAGTAAACATCTAAATGTGAGTTTTTAAAACCGAACATGTTTTATCTAGGTTTTTATGTGTCTTTTCAAGGTCTTAAAGTAGTCCATGGTAAGGTGTCGGCTATTCATAACTTTCCGGTACCTATTAACGTAAAAGGGGGATACAGCACTTTGGCGCTGTAGTGGGTATTACAATCGTATGTAAATATGTAACTCTTCAATCATGACAGCTCCTTTAACAGATCTTACGAAGAAGAGCGTAGATTTATTATGGTCTGAAAAGCATAGACAGGCGTTCAATATCTTAAAAGCGGAATAATGCAGCTCACGTAACTTAAAAATCCCTGATTTAAATAAGGAATTATTTTTTATTGCAACAGACGCCTCAGACCAAGGGGTAAGAGGGGTACTACTTCAGTAATATGATAAACAGTTTTCCTTTAGCTTTTTATTCACGTAAAGTAAATGCCCTCTGAAAGTAAATATACAGTAATAGGCAAGGAAGGGCTAGGTATCTTTTAAAACTCACTAGTACATTTTAAGTTCATAATCTATGGCTATCCTGATAAAGTCCTTACTGAACATGAGTCCTTACCGAGGTTTTTCAAAGGCTTTAATCACAGTCCAAAAGGAACTCGGTGACAAATGATCATTCAGGTCTTTGGAGCCAAGATAAGATATCTACCTGGGAAAGCAATTATCATAGCTGACGCATTATCCCGCACCATACTGCAAAGAACCATTAATTAGACTAAAAGATATAGAAACATCCGTGCCTATTGTTAAAACCGTATCTAAACAAGAAAATTCCTTAACCCAAGAGATCGCGAGCATTAAATATCTGGGTCGGAGCGCCGAACTGTTACAAACTGAACAGACCTAACCCAAACAATAAACACTTCGAACGGAAACAGAGTCAGCAGCAATAAACACCAAACAATAAACACTTCGAACGGAAACAGGGTTCAGCGGTAAGCAAAAAAACAATAAACACTTCGAGCAGAAACCTAAAGCAAAAGTATATTTTAAAGTATGTGTATCAGAATAATGTAATCAAATGTAATATTATATGTAGGTCCGTGACGAGGAAAATCCGAAGAACACAGCAGGTGACTAACGACCAGGTAGTAGTAATAATCTCTTTCATACCAATCGTCCTAAACTGGTTGCATTCCGTCATCCAGGGTTCCCTACTATGTCACAGAAAGCCAAATCACTATTTTACTGGCCGACAATGCTTACAGATATAAAAAGCACATAACTAATTGTAACACGTGTCATGAAAACAAAGGATACACTAGACACCTGTCATTTAGGGGCCTATCCTGTGCCAAATCAATCCTTGAAAGAATATGCGATAGAATTATTAACAGAATTACGAGTCTGACAGAGGGAATAAAACACTTCTTAGTGTTAATAGTTCCTTGACACTTATATAGAAATTAATAGCACTAAACACCGCAATTGAGTGCGTTAGGAATATTTATGAGTGCTAAATCAGTAAACATGGAATTCAACACATGATAATCTGACTCGGGTGGTGTAAATCAATAATCTCCTTAACTTGTGTGAATTCCTTTCCATTAAGAAAACCAATAATATATTTTATCACCCAGAGTCAATCGGATTTGGTAGAATAACGGATAATTAAACAAGAAGTGTCAATGTCTTACGAGTTACAACTCGTGATATTGGATCCGAACTGGATTATAGCGGTTCTCGCGTTTTAAATACCTTTATCATTTATATCTTGTATCTATAGAATTGATGCCGCAAGTAGCCTTATACGGTACGCCGCTAGAACACTTTTCCACATATTCAAGCCAACCATTAATTTATCAAATATATATAAAAAAATATATAAATAAATAAATATAAAAAAATAAAATAAAAAATATGGATACAAGTGGAGTCAATATAATACACTCCATAAGAAGTCGGAAGGGTTACAAATTATAATAAAAAAGGAATCACGATAAAAGCAATAAGCAAAACGTAACCATAGGTTATTTAAATTAAATATCCAAATATATATGTGTAAAGATTTGAACTCTAACTTAACTGCTTTAGTAATGACAAATAAGATAAAAGTGTTCAAACACATATCCAAAACCTACTGACATATTGTCTGTCCCGGTGATTTATATTCGTAGTCAATGAAAAAAATAATAATAATAAATAAATAAATAAAAAAAAATAAAATAAAAGAGATTTTAAAGTCAGGAAGTCTAGAAGTGAAAATGTTATCTATGGAATAATCCTATATGAATCTTATACAGGGCTAAGCATATATATAGCATTTGTATGGACAAACCTTTTTCATTAGTTTGAATAAGGAATATTTAAATAACATAATTACAATTATGCAGATTTCCAACATGAAAACTATATATTGTTCAATTTTGGTACTGTTTTTTTTTCAGACATTCTTCTCATGCGGGTGGAGAATTAAAACAAAAAATATCATTTGAAAATACTAAAGTCGTATCTCTTACAGCAAGTAACGTAACTCTTAAGCTGGTGACGACGTCATCAGTTCTAGAAGGGGTCTGTCGCGTTTGCCGTATCAGCATTGATTCCTTTAACCTCAAATATCTGCTTGCACAGGCTTCATCTCGCGCTTGCAAAGCAGATTGACTGGAGAAAGGAATGCTTAGCCCGAACTTCTCATGGGCAAGGCAGACGTGTCTATCCGTATGCGCAATGCAACTTTAGTTAAGGAGTTGCAATCATTTTAAAATTAATAACAAAATAAGCAAATAGAATTTCTATAACAACAAAAAGAATTAATTTTTTCTGAACCTCATAGACATTTAGAAGTATCAAGATATGTATATGAAATATTTACTTGCAACATTAGCCTATTACAATTCAAGTAAAACATCATGGGAAAATGTCACATTTTCTTGAAAAAACCCAAAGTTTATTTAGAAATTAGTTACATAGTGGGTTTTTTCGTTGCATCTCCTACCTATTAATAAAGTTTTTAAAATTAACCTCAGAGGATGTGCGCGAGAAAATTGAATATGAAACTTTTGTTAGGGGCACATAGGATCAGATTTTATCACAACTTAATTTCAGTTAGCATAAAGAAATACAGAATCATGATTAATATTCTCTTTGACTCTTATGTTGCCTGGCAATCTTACAAATAGCTCCGTTTTCCACTTCTTTGTCTAGTAACTTACTACCAGTAATATCGAATTTTCTTTGGGATTCGTATTGATATCTGTTTATTTTTTATAATTATGGATATTTTTACAAGTCATCAGAGACCTGGATAGGTTCACTCATTATTAATGCCATGGATAAAAAAGTTTGTACAGCTGACTCTTTTGAATTCCACAAATATCAGCGAATTCATGTGGGTTAAGACTGGTTCTAAATGGCTTTCTCCCCTCCCCTGTATTTGGATGTCGTCTGAATTTACTTTGCCCTTGTGACAAGTATAATTTCACTTGCAGGCTGATTAATGGAACCTGTTACAGTATCCTGCAGTACGAGAGTTTCACATCGCAACTTCAAAAAATCGTTCGTCGCTGCGGACGACGGCAGTCGAGTAACAACCGCCTACAATGTGAAAGGAATAAGCACCATCATGGACTTCTTCGACCGACACCCGTATCCCGTCGTTAATCTCGTTAATCTCTCCGGCGGCTGTCGGAAAATCGACTACAAAAGGGACATACTTCCGACAATTACAACCCGAAGGATATTCAACTCTACTTTGCTGGCGAAGGACTCGTGCTGGGGATGATTTTATTCATCGCGAACGTAATCGTGTAGCTTAGGATGCAGAGAATAAGTATGAGCGCAAAATAGAACGTTGGACCCGCCCAGGCAAAATTTTCCCCTTGTTTTAACCCTGTGAAATTGGCTGTTTCATTTGCCTATAGGTGGTTGTCTGGAACTGTGTAATGGACGAAAAGTTGTTCGAAAGCTAGTTAAATGTGAAGTAGTATAACCTCGGTCATGTATCCTATATATATAAATGATCATAAATAACAGAATCGAAATATATTTTTGCGTGTACGCACTAGGAATCTATATATAAATGATCATAAATAACAGAATCGAAATATATCTTTGCGTGTACGCAATAGGAATCTATTTAAAGTGCACATATATTAATCATAATATAGAATCCATATACATATGTATAAACAAATCAGGTAGCCTATAATCAATCTGTTACCTTTTATCTTACCAATTCCCTTAAACAAACCAATTATCTGTCAGTTATATATGAGTTAGTATATGGATTAATGAATCAGATATATAACATTTAGCATAAAAATCAACGAATCAATCAGCATAAACATTAATAATTTTATCAATTCATATATGAAATTTTTAATCAGTTAAAATATGATTTTTATCATGTTAATCTTCATTCTATGCAATTGTCAGAGTACATTAGTATTTTCTGTAGCATATGTATCTTAATGAAATGAAGTGAAAAACTGTATCATTATATATCACGTGATCACTATTATTTACCAATATCATTGTTTTATATTTTATTACTTGAATCAATTCATGTACACCATGAATTTTTATTTACTTATATATATATTCACATAGTGTCTGTATCACACTCCTATAAATCAAATGCAAGTCAAGTTGAGTAATATTCAGTAGTTGGTTTTGGTAGCTGACCGAGCTAATGTAAGTGTTTTACATAATAAAAAATATGGAATGTTAGTCCATATATATAAAAGACTAAAACTAAAGAGGTCAACCAGATTGCTTGCAGGAATGTGATCAGACTAGAGACGCTAAAGATGACGCATACAATAAAAGTAGGCTAAGATAACATGCCGTCACCTGTAGTCATTCATTTGTTTATAAACTCTAGTCCAAGCTCCCTGCTTGAGACAACTACCGCGACCTATAATTCAAACGGCCTACGTGATCTGTAGCGTGTCTCATTTTGATTGTGTGTTCGTATGTAACTATGTCATCTGATTGTATGTTCATATGTTCGAGCTACTATCTGCTTCCTTCATAACTTGTAACAGAGATGGTAGATGGGCAGAACAGAGTTAGCTATCGTCATTAGAAGACCTGTATCTCTTTACCTAAGCTTTATCATGTAGAGAGAATAGAATTAGCCATCATCATTGGCAGAAGCGATCAAGCTATCGTTATTAGAAGACTTGTACAATCATACCTGATCTTCACCATGTAAACTAAGAAGAATATATATATTTTTATACTTCGTGTTTTCTACAAGAACCTCCTTATCGAATCATCATGAGTTTAACACATCGTCGTCATAAACAAGAAGATAATCCCGACTCGTAAAGTGATCTACAAACCCCAAGACACTCCATTGAAGATGAAGTGCAATACCAACCGACTTAGCGTAAGATTATCGCAAGTCTAACATTACCTCATATGGCGCCTTATTATACAAGGCAACAGCCCTAAAACTTTTACCTCTGCAATTCCGTCATTATCACCAGCATTTTTTTTTTTCGCAAGAACAAAATAGAGATGGAAAGAACGAAATGATCACTCACGTTTCTCTTTTTAGGAGAGAGAGAGAGAGAGAGAGAGAGAGAGAGAGAGAGAGAGAGGACGCCTTAAACCATTTACGAACATCTGTTCAGGGAAACAATTAATCTTCGTATTTCACGTTTCGGTAAAGATTTCTCTCCCGTTTCGTTTGACTATACAAACCCCTCCCTCAGAACGTAGGACTTTCTGGCTAGCTTCCCCCCACCCACTACTTTTCCTGCGCTCTCTATTTTCTCATTTGTATCCGGCCTTCACTGGTTAAGGGCACCAGGTTGCCTTTCCGTTTGTCCTTGTCATCGAAAAACATCAGTTAACTGATTCATCAACACTATTCTTCATGGCTCATGTGTAGTTCGTTCTCGTCTGTCACAAGATTCAACCTAGTGGTTTGCGGAATAGAAATTTCATGCAGTTGAATCCATTCTACTTTCACAAAATTAGATGTTAGCCTAATTATTTTCTCCAAATTATCCCATCTATCCCCTCAGCATTAGCTTTTTATTTTGCGCCTTCTTCGTCGGTTCATTATGATCTCTCTCTCTCTCTCTCTCTCTCTCTCTCTCTCTCTCCTGTAGCCGAGCACTAAACTTTAACAATATTCACAACGTGGATTCCTCGGTTTGTTTGCTTGATCTTATGGGGAGGGGGGGAGGGGGAGGCGACGGGTCGGTTTTAAAATTTTGCCTTACGCACTGCAGACTATCTTTTTGATGCGTATTATTTCCTTTTGTTCGTTTTTTTTTTCATTTCGTTTCTATGGTGAACTATTGAAAGATGGTACTTGATACAAATTGTTCATCTTTTTACAACTGTATTCACTCTGCTTACCAATCTTGCAAGCAAAATTTATTAACTTTCAGTTTTTTAACCTGAAGCATTAGTTAAAAGGATCGAAGCATTTTATTTTTTCTTCACTTCCCCTACTCATTTCCCAGAGTTGATGGTTCCGGATTCATAGTCATTTTTCTACTTTATTTCTATTATATTACTGCAATTTTTTTGTTTTTTTTTTTTTGTTTTTTTTTTTTTTTTTTTTTTTCTCGCAGTGGTTACCCAATCTGAGTTGGCATTCGCTTGCCTGAGGACTACATTTCCATTTCACGAATCGAACACCGTTCCGGCTACCCGAAGTGTCAATCTCCGAGGACCGCCCCCGCCCCCACCCACGCCTTTCCCTTTCCTTTGTAGCTTCAGGCCTCTGGCCTACATTCCGCTATAACCTCGTGTTATATAAGACATTACTCAGTGACACATTTTACTTTTGTCATTTTTCCATTCTTATTCATACGACATCTGCTTTTATATCGGCCAATATCAATTCTTTTAGCATTGTGCCTCTTGAAATTAATGTTTCGAGGTATTTTCAGTGGACATTGTTAGAGTTCTGGTCCATTGTGTTTCACAGAAAAGTTATGAAGCGTGCTTGACCTTAGAGAGAGAGAGAGAGAGAGAGAGAGAATCATATCTGCGTCTAGGCGTGTAATAGGATTCAATAAATAAGCGATATTCAGCTCTCCAAATTATGAACATTGCATTGGAAGCCATGTCTTGACTAATTTAGTTTTGACTTTCCTCGAATTTTTTCAAATTATCAAGAAGTTATTTTAGTGTTAGTTGTTGCTCATACATAAAATGTAAATTTTTGCTTATACATAAGTCTCTTTGTTCCAGTTATTTACTTTCAAACTCTTCCATTCATTTAATTTATAAGAAAAAGTGAGGCAGGCAGCGTTTATATCCACATGTTGACACCTTCATTTTCAGTTGTATATAAAGTTTCAAATCAGATATACACTATTATTATTATTATTATTATTATTATTATTATTATTATTATTATTATTATTATTTTGATAAATAAACCCTTTTCACATCGAACAAGCATACAGAGTCCATTAACTTGAAATTCAAGGTTCCAAAGGATGTTGGTTTCAACCTCCCACTGCAGACCCCACACCACAGCAATAACTGATCATGAAACAGACAATGATTTTTTATCGCTCTGAGAGAGGTGCGAACCCGCGACATCTGAGCGACATTTAACGATACAAGCCCCCATACCAGCTGACCAGTGATAGTGTTAAGTGTCCTAATAGCCTTGCTCTCCCTGCCACCTTCTCATTATTAATGGATATTTATACACATTTATCGCATTAGATAAGAATTAGTTTTTTGTTTATTCCTCATATTCCCAGATGCGTTTTCAGTTATTTTTTTGTGACACTGCTATTGACATAAGAGTTCCCCAGAAATAACTTTCAAGTATTCATTATCGAATTTTCATTGAATTTTTCAACCAATTAGAGTGTTAGTGACATTCTAGGTAGAACCTATAATGTCACTGACAGATGGTCTTCAATTCCGAAAAAAAAAAAAACACGCCTTTCTCAGAATTTCACAGTGTCAGTCACCTCCCATTTCCCTAGTTTTTGTATCCGAGAACAATAATTGGATCGAAATTTGTTTTATAAACAGTTAATTAGTCTCTACGTAAAAGGAAAAAACACACGTTCGACATATTGTATTTAGCCATCCCAGAATCTGCTGATAGACTTTTTCATACTGATTCAGAAAAGAGGAAATTAGACTCCCATTCTGTGCGGTTTTCATTGGAAACGTGATAATACAAAATTTATGTACTAATCAGTAGATTGTTATCAAATTGCTATCTACTTGACACAACGAATATTATAACGAGTTGATCAGTTAATAATTAAAATGCAGTCATAGTCGTATTGGTAATGGCGTAGGCAGCCTGCATAAGATATCAGCGTAAATAGTATTTTAAGAAGGCTTTTTCTGTTTAGTATTTTTTCCACTGTATAATTTAGTGATTATCTTTATCCACCAAATACCTACTCAAGATGGCTTCTGTTCTATTTTTCGAACTGTGGTAGTTGAGGGAGGTCGACGTCACCTATCCCGTCAGCGGACCTCATGCGGTGCACTGTAGGCTTTACTTAAGGTTCTTTGCAGCGTGCCTTCGGCCCCTCGCTGCAACCACTTTCGTTCCTTTTACTGTACCTCCTTTCGTATTCTCTTTCTTCATCTTACTTTCCCCCCTCTCCTAACTCTTGATTCAAAGTGCAACTGCGAGGTTTTCTTCCTGTTAAACCTTTCAAACCTTTGATCCTGTCAATTTCCATTTCAGCGCTGAATGACCTCATAGGTCCCAGCGCTTGGCCTTTGGCCTAAACTTTGTATTCAACTCAACTCGACATCACCTCGGATCAAAAAATCCAAGAAGTAGTGATAGTATATATATCTGCGCTTCAGTGGAGCACTTTGATCTTCTGAGATGGCTCACTTTACACGGCCGAATTTGTGATTCATCATTAATCCCTTGTGGGCTACCTGACTTTGTGGGTCCTGGCACTCCTGGGTAGAATCAGTGGGTCCTGGGTAGAATATACTGTGCAGTCAGTATTCCACAGCTTGCCCTTGGGAAAACTACAATTTCCGTAATGGCTCCAACCTGGCATATCCATCTTTGTACTATACGCATGTAAACGGCGACGCCATTCGCCGTGCCAATAAGGAATACAATTTCCGTTGAGAGCTATTACCGAGGTCCAAGTGTCGAGTTTGGAAGAGGGCTGGATAGGGAGGGCCTTTGGAGGGAGAGGGATCCAGTATGGAGAGAATTGCGTTTCGGAACAAAAAAAGTAGTTGGATAATTAACAAATAACCTGTCATTTGAGTGGCGTTATTGGATGAGAACGGAAAAATACTTTTTTCCGGGTTTTTTTTTTTTAGCAAGACAAACTTCAGATAAAGTGAAAAGGTGGGTAAACAGGTTGTTTAGAAATAAGTTGATCGATATTCTTTTGTGGAAGCAATCTAGCTTGATATGAAGAAAGGGAGACTTCAAGCGGTTATCATAGATAATAATATATCATCCTGAACGAGATTGATTTGGAAAATAACCGATGATCGCAAATCTATGATATGAAAAGATGAGAAGGGAACCCGACGGATGCTCTAGATTCATATTAATAGAAATTTACTTTATGAAAAATAACGAGCGATGGTTTGATGCTGTTGTCTAGTAAAACTGGTTAATGCACTTGGTCTGTTGAGAATGGAAACGTAGATTCGGCTAAACTTTACGAAATAGAAAGCTAGGGTTTCGTGAATTACTCAAAGTTATATGAAAGTTCCATTATACTTTTACCGTTGCTTTGCAAAACCAAACCAATAATACTAATGTATTTTTGGATTTAACTAAAGTAGTAAGCTATTTGTATAACATAGTCATACTGTCTCATGCTTGAAATTTGTGTATTATTAATATAATATTTGTCAGCTTTTCATGAGGTAGCTCTGATGTTACCAACAAATATGATCGTTTATGTTATGATGCCAGACAACCCTATATACTATAATCCAATTGATATTTTGTCAGTTTAGCCCTTAAAAGTTGCTTATATCAAGTCATATCTAATGAAGTCGTTCGCGATACTTTTGTCATAATAGAATTGATAATTTATCGCTAACTCTGGGTTCTGGTTTCATATTTGGGCTGTTTGCATTGAAGTCGTAAACTCGGTAGAGGGATTTGGGATCTTCACATTCCTGATGGCTAAACAGCTTCCTTTATAAGTCCTTTCACGAGCGCCCTTGTGGTGAAGGCTTAATCCGACATTGAATGACCTCTTTGATTCTTGGGCTTATTCCCGTTTTGTATACTGTAGAAGTGAGACATGATATTACACTGTTAAAAAAACCTGTAGTTTTAATCAGAAAATTGCCATAAAAATATACGGTTTCCAGCCGTATTTCAGTAAAACGGGGAGCCACCGTTTTACCCTAAATTGTTATTATCTTTTACAGGTCAGTTACCGTAATATCATTGCTATAAGACCTCCTACCCGAAATCACGGGGGCAGGCCCGTATTTGAGGTATAGTCCTTATCATAATGGTTCATATAACTTAAATGTTTTCTGACAGAATTGTGTTAAATGTTAAGACTAAGCCTATATGAAACATTAAAAGCTTCAAATTTTCTACTAAATCATTAAAAATACAATATTGTAGAAGTTATTAGTTTTATTATTATCGCATTGGCATCTGTCTATATGAAGTTGCCATCCGCTACCATCCCACGTAACTACAGAATTATTAGTGTATTAATATAATAATATACTTGTACATTTACCATTTCCAACATTACGTTTTATGAAACAGGCAAAAAATAAAAATTCCACTGTATATTCAAAGGACCAAAAACATCATATATACTACAATTATCCCGATCAGATACGCATTTCGCAATGCGTGTGTTTTCATTTCTCCTGGTGAATGGCGGGCCGGTGCCAAAACACTTGAAAACAACGGAAGTCCCTTCAGCTCCCCAGGGAGAAGTCGTCTTGTGGTTTCTTCTACTGTTACGAAGAGTGAAGTTGTGAACAGCATCAGGTGAGTTTTAAGACCAGGTGTATGCTTTTGTATTTTATGATAAAACTTTACTGTAGTTGCGGCCTATAATAAGATTAGATTAGGACTATTATGTATGAAGACCCTTCCTCCATCAACGTCTCGTGGGACGAGTATTTCCCCCTTATACAACCTGTATATTTAGATGACAATAAATAATCCAGGACTAGAAAGTACAATTACCGTACATTGTTTAGTGAAGCTATGGACTAGCTGCAGCCACCTTAACCGTGTTCGGACCCACCCTCAGGAAAAGTACTTTAACACGCCCTGACACAGGAGATAGGGACCAGTCATGAGTCTCATGTCTCGAGGTGTTGCTTCACGACCGTTGATCATGACTGGTGCCCATCTTTGGTATCAGGACATGTTAAAGTACTTTTTCTGAAGGTGGTCCTAAGATGGTTAAGGTGGCCACAGCTAGTCCACTCGGTTGTTTACCCTAGGCTAAACCAGTCTGGGTGAAAATAGCAGCCTTTCTTCTGTCGGAGTCACTAGCCTAACTATATGGGTACATAGCAAGTAATTGTGTTATGTAACTTGTGAAATTATGGGATCTGGTAGCCTGTACATTTAGGTGTGAATAATTAATCATAATATGTTCTTTTATTTATAATGAAGTAATACCATGTATTAGACTTGAAAAGACTTAAAAAGGACATAGTGCAAAAATAGACTTTGTAAAGGCTATATTCTGGTTCAGTCTTATGTAGCCTATACCCTTGAGTGGTATTAACCTACCATAGGTTGCAGAATAACAAGGTAGAGTGGCAATCCCTTTTGTAAAGGAATATCCTGATATTAGCTTAAAAAAGGCGTGGCTGAATATCAAGCAAAATAGTCTTGGCTATTTAAAGAGAAAACCAGTTTGCAGGAGGGTTATAAGTTGAGAGAGAACTTAACAAAATCTTTTATGACTAGCTTAAAGTGGATTATATTATAAGTATTAGCCTATGCCAGCTAAAACAATAGCTTGGGTTAAATAAATTACTTCCTAGACTAGATTCCTCATCTTACATACTAGGAGCTTCAATTCATTCCAGAGATGTATAACTTCAGTATTTGTAATAACTCTCTGCCATCATTTGTTTCATATTTCAATCACTATAGGCTACGCAGAAATGAGATTAGTATGTGTATTTCATGCCCACTTGAATACTATGAGCAAAATTTTTTTAAATACTCCACGTTCAGGAGCCACATTCATAGATTTCATAGAAATATTGCTAACCGAGCCAAAATTGCAAAGTATGATGTTGAAAACTGCCATTCTGGAAGAATCAGAAGTTTTAAAGTAGTTATGTAAACAATGTGATAACTTTTTCATTAACAATTGTAGATCCTAGGCCTGCTTGAATTTTGCAAAATTGGGGACGGTTTTGTTTCCATCTAAATCATTAAATCATGTAATTATTAAAAACTATACATAAGTAGGATTGCATGTGACTAAATCTGATAATTCCTATACTCTTAATACATTATAGTAAGATTTCTTATCATTGCATGCTCATGCTCTGAATCTCTTAATTTGAAACCACCTTTAAGCTTTATTTTATTTCAAAGTTTATACCTTTCTTTGTTGTTTGTGATGCTCCATATGATCCTCTCTAATTCCACATCTCAACTTTTCATGCTGCTGTTCCTAATATACTATTTTCCGTACTGTCTTTATTTGCACACTATTACTACCTTTAAACTTCCCTATTCCTATTTCCATGCTATATAACTCAAAATTTTTGCCTTTCATAATATGTATGTACTATTGTATGTGTGCAATGATTAGTACTTGAATTCTGCAACTTCCTTGCAGAACTTCTTATTATTTGTTAATCTGCATTCTAATGCATGATGTATCCATACACTGTCCTGTCTGGTAAAATCCATAATTTGTTTTAAGTAATATCAGTTACTCCTCCTACCAGTTGTTAGTGTTTGGCCTTCTAATTGTCACCCACTGTCAAAATATTTTTTTTCTGGGCAGTTTCTGCAATAAACAATGCCTCATTTAAATAATATATATAGATTGGCATTTGCCTGTTTTCTCATGCAATTCAAGCTTTCTATTCCCACCACACATGCTACTACAAAATTTTATTGTTACAGTATTTCACCAAGGCTTAATTTTCAGGAACATCGGTGCTCCAGGCTACCCGCTTCATAGTTGCAGTTGATGGAAGATTCATCAACTCAGACTTGACTTCACTCGTTGCTGCGATGGCCATGGTTTTCGCAGTATTTTACATATTTGATATTAATTACCCATCAGAAGCTTCAGTCACACTGGAATTTATGCAGAGGTAAGCTGTTGTAATAAGTTACTTGAGTTTTTTTTTATTTAAGCATATCAGTCAAGTAATTTATATTTAAATGTCCATGTACTGTACTTTGTAATATGTGTGGTGGTCAGCAGTTGTTTTACAATATTTTTACCATCATGTTCATGTATCTTGTCATTTGCAGGTGCTTCTTCAAAATAAATCCAGAAAAAGCGACAAAAAATACCAGAACAAAGAAAAAAGTGGCTCACACCCATCCAAGAATATTAAAGTTCAATGCAGAGTTTTCTGCATTAAGCTTATGAAATAAGGAGTGAAAAACATTCACACTCTTCTGGTATAAAAAAATTAATGTTAAATTTAGTGCTAAAAAAATTGACAAATCTGTTTTTCAAGAATAAAGCTTTTTGAAAGTTAATCTTCTCATTATTTTCTCCAATTGGATATATGACCTGAACAATGAATTTTAGGTTCCTATTTCAATTGTAACATAAATTGCAAAGAAATATTAACATTAAATGCAAAGAAATATTAGAA
Organism: Macrobrachium nipponense; assembly: GCF_015104395.2. NCBI lineage: Eukaryota > Metazoa > Arthropoda > Malacostraca > Decapoda > Palaemonidae > Macrobrachium > Macrobrachium nipponense. Next base: position 63,974,364 of record NC_087210.1, read on the forward strand.
AAATCATGTACAAATCCCAAAAAGTTACTGTATACTCTGTCAAATAAATTTACATAAATATGTTACATGTATAGGATTTGTTACCAATTTTAGTTTTTATCTGTTTTGATATTGTATGAGATGTAATTATAATTTTACAAAATAAATTTAAAAAATTATGTATAGTATATGACTATTGGTAAAATTTATAAATGTTTTATAAAATGTGGCCCCACATGGAAGGTAAGAAAAATGTTTTTAGGATTATTTTTTTCGCCCTTGATGTGTTTTTTTCTTAAACTAGCCACTCCAAAGTTTTGCCGGGTGGGGTTGTAGTGCAGTGATATACAGGGTGGGGCAAATCAAATGCCCGAGTTTTGATAGGCTATTAGGAAAAGTAAAATAATACTTACAGAATTATTTGTTGTTTTATTCGAATCTTTATACAATGCTGTTTGTGTGATCACTTTTTGAAGATGGCATCAGGAAGATGGTGCCATCTGTAGCGATGCACTTTTGAAGGCGATGTCTGAAGTTTTTGGCTGCTCCTCGGCACATCTCAAGGGGTACTGCAACGATTTCCTCCTGAATTCGCATCTTCCAAATTGTGTGGAGAAAGTGTTCAGAAGTCGGCCACACAATTTGGAAGAATTGAAGATATGCGAATTCAGGAGGAAATCGTTGTAATACCCCTTGAGATGTGCCAAAGAGCAGCCGAAAACTTCAGACATCGCCTTCAACAGTGCATCGCTAGAGATGGCACCACCTTCCTGATGCCATCTCCAAAAAGTGATCACACAAACGGCATTGTATACTGATTCGAATAAAACTACAAATAATTCTGTAAGTATTGTTTTACTTTTCTTAATAGCCTATCAAAACTCGGGCGTTTGATTTGCCCCACCCTGTATGTATGGATTTTCACCCGTATTTGAGAAAATCACATAAAAATATTAACCGTAAATTATACGGTATGTTATGGGTTAACTAATGGTAAAACCGTAAATTTTACGGTTAAAATTTTATACGGGATTTTCTCAAATATGGGAGAAAATACGGTACATTCAAAATTACGGGACCCGTTTTTTTAAACGGTAAATGCTTGGCAACATTACTGCCAGGATTTTTACCGTTTTTTCAACGGAAAATTTTTAACAGTGTACATATGATCATTATACATTAAAATTTTGTTTCATTAGTTATTTCATAAAACAAATTTCTTCCATTATGTAGTCATCGTGTATAATCGTTGCAGTATCGACATCGGGGTTGAGGTATTTAGCATTTAATATTATCACGAGTGCTGTAATATACTAATATCATGTTGAAATTGAAGAAGCCTGTTTATGTTAAACAAAAATAAAATAGCTTAGTAACACAAAAGACAACATTACATGTAAATTGACTCAAAGATATTTGCAGGAACAAAACAGAATTAGAATGCAGTGCTATTTTCCAGGGATTTCAAATTATAATTTAAAATTTTCTGTCATTTATCAGTTTTCAGATTTATTTTCCATTATTCAAAGTCATGATTCAGAATTATATTCTTTCTATAAGCTCCATAAGGAAGTATCTCTTGCACTTGAGGAATACAGCCAATAGAAAAATGTAAATTGGTTGAAAGTTAGTTGTGTGAGATTCCGTCTTAGTAATAAACCTGCTTATGCCTTTCAGGACTGAGATATCCTGCCTTCCTTACGACACCAATAAATTTAGACTCATGAACTTCAAGAAAAACTTAGCCTTCAGAGTAAAATGAAGTTATTATCTCCATTTATCTTCATAGGGCTATTATTTTATTAATTTTATTCCAAATTTATGTTACTTCAGATATTTATTGTATATGATTATATATATATATATATATATATATATATATATATATATATATATATATATATATAATATATATATATATATATATATATATATTATGCGTGTGTGTGTGTGTGTGTGTGTGTGTGTGTGATTGCCACTGGCTTCTATATATGTACTCGACCACACATTACCATTGTTTTTTTACATTATGAGTGCACTTATTTGAATAAATTAGCCGTAAATCTAGCCGTAGTTGCGTTCATATTAGTTTCTTATAGTCTTATGAGCTAACTGCCCGTGCTCATAAAACTCTGGGTTTCATGATTGAAAGTGCGTCATCAACAAAATCTGATAATATATGATAAAAAATACTGTAAAATGAATGGGGAAGTATTCATTTATTATTTAAAATTTCCTTCCGAGAGACAGTTAAAAATGCCAAATACATCTTGTTTGTCGTGTTTTATTTCTTGAAGGAAAAATGCTATTCGTTTGGCTGAAGTGGGCAATGGATGTTATATCGTACTTTCTAAAGACTCATTACTTTCATAAAAAAACTGAAGGTGAGGCGCATCCCATAGACTAGATTAAGGAGGGAATCCCAGGGGACAAAGTTCCTATATCTGTTTAGGCTGGATCTTGCTCCTACGTTAGGTTAAGTTGGGGAAGGTTAAGATCTACTTTGTTGGGTATTAAAGCACTGCCCCATATTTTGCTAAAGTTTTGTCTGTGTATACTTGGAATCATTAATAAGTGCCTAAATTTTTTTTTCTATTATTTTAGGTGGCAGTAGAGCTACTCACATTCTAAACATTTGAAAATCATGAATCTGCTGCCTAAAATGCCATATATTTAAGAATAAGGTTACTACCACCTAATAATAATAATTTTGTCCAGAACGGTGAGAAAGCTGAAGACTAAAGTCGTGTAAACAGGATTACAAAACCCAAGCAAATTTGAGCAAAAAATCTGCTGCCTAAAATGCCATATTTAAGAATAAGGTTACTACCACCACCACCTAATAGTTTTGTCCAGAATGGTGAGAAAGCTGAAGACTAAAGTCTTGTAAACAAGATTACAAAACCCAAGCAAATTTGAGCAAAAAAAAAAAAAAAAAAAAAAACCATACGTCCAATCTGTATGTAAACGTTAGATATTTTTTCGCGGGTAAAATTTAAACTTTCAATCATTGCATTGAGGATCATGGAGTAGGAGCACATTATGATATGGATAATGGTTAAGGTCTAAAGTTCGCTGAAGTTGTCTCCACACTGATTGCAACACTTACGTGTCCATTCTCAATTTCTGTTGAGTCTATCATCCACTTCATTTGTTGCAAATGAGAAGCAGTTTTATAAATGTGAAATTAGAGTTAAGTTTCAAGGTATATAATTCTGCAAAGAAACTTCTTACCAAAGTTAGGCATTGTGAGAGGTGAATCGTCAAGCGAGAACAAACTTATGGATTTTTTTTTTTTTTTGTCCATTTTAATCCCTTGTCCTCATTCAGCGTCGGCAAACTTCGATTGGCTCTCAGAGAACTAAAGGAAACCAACAACTGTCAACATTTGAGTCGACAGCCTGAAAAGTAGGTAACGGGTTTGGAACGGACGAGAAAAGGACTTTAATGCTCGGAATTGTTTCCATTTTTATTCGACTGCCGGAATAGATATTTGACTCCTTTTTGTTTGCATAATTCCTTTGTCACTGGCCGTTTACAAATTCAGATTAATTTAGTTTTCATTACTATATTCAAGTTTTTGGAATAAATTGGGCGTTTTGTTTTTCGAGATTCCATCATAGAATCACTTCGTTTCTATAGTTGTATAAGTTATTTGAGTGTTTGTCTTTGTTTTTAATTGAACAATTACAGTTGAATTATAAAACTGCATATATCATAGTTTATAAAGAATAATTTTCTGTTGGGAGAAAGGAAAGTAAGTCCTAGAAACTGCTGGATAAATGTGACGGAAAGAAAAGTATATATATATATATATATATAACAAAGTGCCTATGTTTTATATATATATATATATATTATATATATATATATATATACTATATATATATATATATATATATATATATATACATATATATATATATATTATATATATATATATATATATAATATATATATATATATATATATGTATATATATCCATATAATATATATATATATATATATATATATATATATGTAATATATATATATATATATATATATATATATATATATATATAATATATATATATATATATATATATACACATACAACACTTCACGATATGGAACGTGCTGAATGTATAAACATAATATAGCGTGTGTTTGTGTGTGTGTATAAATACTTGAATGACTATAATTTCTTACACTTGAAATAAGTCATGCATTTCTTCGGTTCGAACGACGATCCTATCTTCAGAAAATGATTCGAGAATGTACGAGTACGAAACTAGAAGACTTTATTAATGAAAAAATACCCGAAACGCGTCGTCCAGTGTTTGACAGAAAGGCAGCGAGGACGTCGTGCAAAGTCAGCAATGCATTTGCAGTCCCTGACGGATGTGTCAGGATTGTCAGACCACCGGTCGAGTTGAGCCCAGTGACTGAATGCCTGCAGAGTGGTCGGGTCGTGTCCTGCAAGAACCCGTCAGTATTACGGCAGAACCAGATACTGTTAACTGCTGTTACAGAGGATTTTTGTTTCGTATTGGGGTATTTTGTTGCAGAAGAGCACACACTCGCTGTTTGCAAATACATGGATTTTATCGGTCATGTCATGAATTTCTATACAAATAGCGTATGGGTTATGATCAGATTTCCTTGTTTTCAGAATATTTATTTCCACATTGTTGACGCTTCGTTTTCAGCTGAAAATTCTATTTCACTCCTGTTTCGGTGATTTAACCAGGCATGTTACAATCTGCTCTTTTCACCATTCCACCTATCCACTCTTATTACTACCTAGATGGCGCTCTGTTTCCTCTGTTACAGCGTAATTTTAAGACATTTTCCTTCCTATTTTCTCCTCCCAAGAGTACTTTCAGAGATTCTTTTCTTCTAACTTTTGTATTTCCAACAAAGAAGTTCATTCCTGAACGCCTTTTTATAAGGCTGTTCATATTCACTCCATACAGGAATCCCAGACATTACTAATTATTTTATCTCCCCTGCCTCCTTCTCTTATATTTAAGTCCCCCAAGAACAACCACCTTCTCTTTAAATTTAATTCACCAATAACAACCAGCTTCTCTCATATTTAATTCACCAAGGACAACCACCTTCTCTCAGATTTAAGTCACCTAAACAACCACCCTCGTTTTCTTAATTAAACTACCACACATTAAAAAATCCCAAACATGTTTAATTTCATGTTATTATTTTCTATTACGGGGCCGTAAAGCATGCAATCCTACACAGGCTGCTTCTGGAGCTGAAAATAGTCGGTACTTTAGTAGTGAAATAAAAAAAAGAACGTAGACATGTTGCACCATGAGAAAGAAGTGCAGTATCAACTAAATGTTTTGATTTTTTTTTGTGTGTGTGTATAGGATGGAACAGACAGTTCTGAAATAGGATGATATTTTCAGTTCTTGTTATTTTATTGCTGTTAGATAAGACAACCATGAATTGGGATTAGCTTTTACTCCCAGAGAAGCTTGTAAATTTTCCGTCTGAAGACCTCTTGTTAATGTACTATTTCCTAGAACCTCCACGTAGTCGTCGCGAGTTCTTTGCCTTGTTTTTTTTTTTTCAATCTAAGGAATTTCTAGTAGTGTGTCTGTTACTGTTATTGAGACATAATTCATGGGCTTTTAAAACATATTTGTTGTTTGAATCGTTATGCTCTGCACTTTTTCCGAATTTAAAACCATCTAACCTTCGATGTTTAATGATTTCTTACAAATGTTTGAGGATAATGACCCCATAGTTACTCGGAAGGTCTGTCCGTATGTCGTCCACCATAATAATTAGAATATCAATCCACCACACCTCACTTGATTAGCTTCCAGTTTCCTTTGCGTTATTAATGTTTCTATTATATACATTCCTTTTCAATCTCTTCAGCTTCGTCCTTCCCGTAGATGACACCACCGACATCGTCCTTTTAGCGACGAAAGGTTTACAGGCCGAGGACCCCTTGTAATTATCCTATCACTACCAGCAGTGATTTCTGGCCTCTATTTTTCATTAGTTCCCTTTTATCTCTTTCACCTAGATACCCGAATCCAACTTCTTCATCCCTTTCATGCTCCCATATTTACTTCTCACTAAAGAAATCAATATTTTTTGTTATAGAAATGTGACTGATTGAGATCATCAATTTCTGCGCAGTATTAAAGATGAACCCCATTCATTTTCTACTCTTCGGCAACCATATTATTATTATTATGTTGTCGTGTGACATTTCCCTTTCCAGTTCTTCTCTTTCTGTTGGGGAGAGCCAGTTCTTTTTCTTTATGTTCCTTACTTGGTCTGCCAGCCTCTGCTCTGTTTGGGGGGTGTTATTCCTCTCATTCCAGATGTTGACCAACCTTCTTCTATATCCTCTCTCCGTCGGGTTGCATCTGATGTAGCATCTCCATATTTCTTTATTTTCTTCTCTTGTCCATTTCTTCCTTTGGTTTGCTTCTGTAGCTCCAATCTCAGGCTGTTGGTTACTGTCTTTGTGGTGGTCAGTTGCTGGATGACGACCTCCAAGTACCTGACCATCTTCCCCTTCAATTGGGTTAAATACCTGGCTGCCGGACGAAGCTCCTCTGTTGCCAAAGGTTCCATTTACGCCGTTGTCGTTTATTCCTTCATTTCTTAACATCATTGCTGAGTTTTGCTATTTAACCCATAGCTGGACCTACCCAATCAGGGAGGGAGGTACTCATTTACAGACTGAGTTAGACTGAGGAAATTATGGTAAAGATCCTTTCCCAAGGAATTAAATTCATAACATTTTTGCCTTAAATGATTTTTGTTTTTTATTTATTGATATCCCCAATTGAAACTGACGATCCTAATTTATTTCCAGCACAGTAGAGAAATTCAATCACAAACTAATTGACTTCGGCATTAATCCCCTCATCTCAAAACATTTTGAAAATGAGGGATGTCGAATAACGGTGAATGGCACAGCTAACTGCTTGGCAGTGCTCCGGTTCCTTCATGTACTGAGTGGATATTTAAGTGTAAAGGTGAATACATGACATAAAAGTAATCATTAATACTGGATGACAAGACACCAAACTATTGAAAAACCGACAACAACCACATAAAACTATGAATATGATTAAAATGTTAAGCACAATGAGCTACAGTGAAGAAGGAAGCCACAAACAAACACAATGAACATAACCTGCAGGAAGCTTTATTCTTCTCTTCGATGACTTTAGTGTATTTGTTGGGGAAACAGCGAAAACGAATTTCGTTTGCCGGCGACTGTTGTTTGTACTATCGTTTGTGTAACTTTCTCTTCATTGAAGTTGCGTTCGGGGATTTCTACACAGGGTTGTGTATTGCTGCTCTGCGATGTTTTGCAACTTACTAATAAATGAAAGGCGACTCATTTCATTCGATTGCATTTGCGTTCTTGCCCTTCAATTTCAGTGTAAGGAATATATATATATACTATATATATATAATATATATATATATATATATATATATATATATATATATATATATGTGTGTGTGTGTGTGTGTGTGCGTGTGTGTGTGTGTGGTGCATGAATGTGGATAATATATACAGTGGATATTACACACATATATATATATATATATATATATATATATCTATATATATATATATATATATATATCAATCCCTTAATATCCTGCCCGACTCCCATTAGAAGATTTAGAAAAATGGTGAAAGATAAGACAATCGGATGTGATCTATCAAGCAGGGGGATTGAAATGTGTGACTGGGGGAGCCTATTACGCAGAGGTTAAGGCACAACACAAAGTAATACAACTGGGGACAAGTTCTATGAGGACACCGTCACCACAAATAGAGGCGTAGATATTCCATCAACCAAATATCATTAAATACCTGAAAGAATGGGTTAATGGGCGCTCTGACTCGAAAATAAATATATTGATCATATCTCGTTTTATGATGATAAATAATAATTGAAAACACTTTACTTTATGATAAAGAACAAGGATGAAAATATCTTCATGTAATTTTCAAGCAATTAACAGTATTATTATCCATTCTGCTTGATTCGAAGTTGCTGAAATTCCTCAAATTTAACTAATCCTTCACACGCTTCAAATCTTTTGGGAAAATCCTCAGGCTAATCCTTTCGCACTTGTAATTAGGCTGAAGTTACTCCTTTGATCCACCGATGTTCTTCTGTGGACTTTAGCCCTGCAGACGCATTTATTTGGAGATTATGCATTCTTCGTGGAATATGAAGAAGAGTTTCTCATTTATTAATAATTTTGGGGGGAATTTGGAATTAATTTCTTTTCTCTTTTTTTCTGGAACAAAGCAGTTCTCTTCCCGTTAATCCCTTGGATGTAGTGGCAGATCATCTCCAAACGTAACCTAGTCGATGCAAGTAAATTGGACAAATAAAATTAACATGAAAAATAACTTTGCGATTTACCATGAAATTTTAGTAAGGAAACAGGTCACCTCCAGAATGCAGAAATAAAAATGTTTAATTAATCGTTTTGGTATATGGAGAATGGACCGTAAGCATTGCAATCTAGCCTTGAATAGCTCGTCTACCTATCTGGAATCTCTATTTTATTCAAGTGTCGTTCTTCCCCGAGTTCCGATAGCTATAGTGTAAGTTTATTGCGTCTCCATATAATGAACTGCCTGTTTATCGTATATGTCCCGTGAATGGATCATCAAAAAGTTTCCATGGAAGGTTCGGCGACTAAACAGATTAAAAGGAGAACATATATTATAAAATGGATTTTCAACAAACAACCGATATGATTTGCACCAACTTTCAAGCATTTGCTTGTTTTTTACCAGAGCTAACTAGTATGATCAGCTGTGTTGAGAGTTCAGAGTCTTAAATAAATTATTTTTTTAAATAATTATGATAGAATAACACACCATTAATTTCCTGAAACTTACCATTTTAGTACCGTGAACTTAAAGAAAATGCGGTAGAAAATGCGCTGAGGATTCTAGGGCGCAATCGCGTTTTCTGTACATCCTCTACAGCGTATAGTCTAGGCCACAGAAAATAGATCTATCTTTCAGTGGTCCCGGTATAATGCTTTATGAGGCGTGGCCTATGAAACTTTCACCACGGCCCGATGGTGGCCTATGCTATATCATTGCCAGAAGCACGATCATGGTTAAGTTTAACCTTAAATAAAATAAAAACTACTGAGGCTAAATGGTTGCAACTTGGTGTAATTGATGATTGGAGGGTGGATGATCAACATACCAATTTGCAGCCCTCTAGCCATAGTAATGTGTAAGACCTGAGAAATCTAAAACTGCTTTTATGGAGAATATCTTTTGAATTTACTCTTAGTCTCTTGCTTAAAAAATACTTTTGAATTATCTCGAAGAAAATTTCACCAAGATCTAAAAAAAATAAAAATCAAAGAATAACAACATAAACATAATCCCCTCAAGCGTCAGCAACGTCTGAGAAGAAGAAGAAGCGAGAAAGAACCGAGATTGGATGCACCAAACACGAGAAAGCGTCTTGGCTGTCTTCATCTCTGTTTCCCTTTGACTCCCGACTCCTGGAGGTGTTTTCCAGGAAAGAAGCCTCTGCTTCGATCCATGCCTTCAGGAGGTTTAACAAGCAATTTGTGGCGCGTGTGTACCTTTGCCTGATCCTTTACCCTCAAGCAAGCGCGCACCAAAGCCAAAACCGCTTGCAGTTTCCCCCGCGGACGTTTTGGAGTTCTCTGAACTATATATTGCACAGATGCTGTGTTGACTTGACATCTCTGGTCGACGGCTGTCTTTATGTTCTTATTTACGTGCTCTGTGAAGTAAATATACTTTTGCGTATATATGAATATTTATGTTTGCATCAATAAGGAGTATAAAGCAGTCTGTTTTATACAGCCACAGGTTAATCCGCATACATAAATGTGTTTTACTCATACACACTAGACCCAAATACAAATACACACGCACTATCTCTCTCTCTCTCTCTCTCTCTCTCTCTCTCGCTCTCTTCTCTTCCTCTCTCATCTCTATATATATATATATATATCATATATATATATATATATATATACATATATATATTATATATATATATATATATATATATATGTATGTATGTATGTATGTATGTAGTAGTATGTATGTATGTAATGTATATTATATTATGTATATATATGTGTATATATATATAATATATATATATTGTTCTAAATTATAAACATCCCCAAGTCAAAATGACATCAGTTATTCATATTGATTGAAAATCCCTACAGCAGTAGCCACACTATGAATCATCCACCACCTCTACAGGAGAGATCTCTCTATGATTTACAGCTGTTCCTCCCACAAGACTGCCGTTGGTCATTCCTTCAGCAGGTACCATCTACCTGAACGGCAGAGGATTAAGCCGCCGCCATCTCGACCACATGTTAACCACACTGAATTCGGGGCAGCCACGAGGTCAGGGGATCATGATGTTATCTACCGTATCGCGCCGAATTAAGGACCTAGATGATAAAAGGGATCGCAACAGAAGGAACAGGCCTTTACGGACTGCTCTAAGAGCAAGAGCCCGTGCCAGCACAAGGCTGGCTTAATCTTCAACAACAACAATAAAGGAACAGGCCTGAGACGATTTCCAGCCATCCCAGAGATCGCTTGTCTCGCCTGAGCAGAGCTCTCTTTTACTAACCCGCCACTAAAGTTCAGTTATGCCTGCAGTTATAATTGCACAGCTGGACTGTGCAGCTATAACTGAACGTTAGTGTCGACAACCTGCACAGTTTTTCTGGCCTGCGCAGGCGGCCTGGGTAAAAGCTCATCTCAATCGATGGACATCAGGCCAAACGGCTGCGCATGCGCATTGCAACGTTAATGTGGTAAAAGAATCCTTTTTTGGCTCAGTTCGCTGTCGTCAATGGACAGATACATGTACTAATCAAGAACATTGAGCTGGGTTTTATTAAAGTGAAAAGTGTTTATACCTAAATTGATGATATATTGGATTTACTTGTTTTTACTCATTGATACGGAAGTCAGAATATATCATTTTGCCATTTTCCGGCGGGAAAAATAATAGTGCACAATGAAGGCTGAAAGTGGCAGCATCATTCTTGAATGTCTTGTACATTTCATTGAAATCTATATGAATGAGAATTTGCTTTAGCCAGTAAAATCCAAAGGCTATCGTAACAGATTAGCCAATGTACATTTTATTCGTGGGTATAAACCATATGTGCAAGACAGTTTTTCGATGAGAATAAAGATTTATCACTACAAAATATTGTAAATCAAGAATAGGCCTATCTGCGTCTATTCATGAATATGCACCTTGTATGTAATTCGTTTTTAAAATGAGAACAAAATAATATTCTATTTTCTGACGGAACAAAATCAAACAATATTGGACTATGTATGTTTATTCATTGTTTACATCTCACTGTGAAAGGAAGTTAGACTAATCAACACACTAATGAAACATAGGAAGACAGTATAGTACTAAGGAAATTTTCTTTCATTGTAACACGTCATAAGAAAGTCAATCTTTAAACGAAAACGAATTAGTATTAACCTTTTTAATGAAATTTAAACTTATAACAAATTCACATTGGAGTATTTAATTAATTTTTATCAACCTCTCTTTCACTGGACGTCTTACTTGAAGTTTATGAGATTTATGATGCCACCATGTCAATTACAGCTATCGTGTGTTGACGCCGTGGCTGCTACGTAGGACTGAGGAAAAGGACTGTATCGTTAGTGGCGAAATAATAATTACCTGCACACTGTCCGACTGTGCAGCTATAACTGCGCAGGCATAACTGAACGTTAGTGGGGGGCTTTAGGGGTTACAGCTTTATGAGCGCTTGCTCTCTAGAGCTTTGCACCTCAAAGATAACAATGAGCGTCATCAGTCTATTCCACACTTACCCACTAATACCCAGCAGAAATTCTACGATCACTAGCCATGTTTGTTTTATTGAGTTTTCCTTATACAGAATTTTTATGTTAAAATTCAACGCAGACGTCGTTTTATCCTGCTTTGCATTACTTAAACGGAATAAATTAATTGTTTTTCTTCTCTCTATCGACATATTCCGGCCAAAGCCGCAATCCTTGTGTTTCCAAGCCAGACGACACAGAAAGAAAGCGCAACTGGCGAACTCTGTGACTGAGTGAGCCCAGTGGCTGCGTCTCTCATTATTATCAATGTTAATTTAATTAACTCACTGCTGAGAGGCTAAAAACCTTTTAGTGATGCTAATTTACATAACTCGATTAAGTGATATTCCCTCTTTTGTTTGGACGTAAGTTTTCTGTTTATATTTATGCGGTTATGTTATTTGTTTGTGCTTCATCAATTTATTAGATTTTTGTAAGGATTTACATAACTCCATTTAATGATATAGCTTTCGGTCTTCGTATGTGTATAATTATATGATTATGTCCTGTTAATCAAATAATTTGTTTTTACATTCACTTTTACAAGTTTTGCTGCTGGAAATTATCAGATGTGCTATTACAAAAGGAAATTTGTTCGCTTCTGCATCTTTCCATTCTAAAAGTATTCTTTAACCAATTATTCTTTTAATTAAACTTTTCGGTTTTACAAAACTATCATTTAATGTCGTATCAATTATCTTATGATTATTGTTTGAATTGCCTCTCTTGTGATTTCATAAAAGAAAAGACTAGATCTTTAAAGCTCATGTATAGAGTCAATCGGCTACATTTCGATTTTAAAGTGATAATAACCACCAGCGCCTCTTAGTTCCCGATTTCCTCCAGCTTCCTGGATAAGCTTCTCACTGCAAAGCTCCAGATCTAAAGGGAAGAATGGGAAGAAATTCTGACGTTAGTAGCAGGGTTCGAATCTGCATCTTCAGTTATAGAATGAGGTCACGTAAGGAGTGCATGTGCATATGTTTTACTGCCAAAACCCGAAATCGGCCAAAGTGAGAAGTGGCCGGCCAGTTCGGGAAATAGTAGAGGTAGTGTGACCAAAGCCCGATTAATTAGATTGACATTATTTATATATATAATAACTATAGATTATTATATTATATATATATATATATAGAATAATTATATATATATATGTGTGTGTATGTGTGTGTGTGCTGTGTGTAGACATAAAATGATACGAAAATAAAAAAATATCAAAAACGTGATGCTATGTATGGAATAAAAGATACCACGGAGGAATTTGAAAAGACGAGAATTGCCAAGATCTTTGCAATTCTCGTCTTTTCATTTCCTCCGTGGCATCGCCTTTATATATATATATATATATATATATATATATATATATATATATATATATATATATTATATATTTATTTATAGAGTGCGTGTGTGTGTGTGTTACAATTCAATTGTAAAACCAGAGATTTCAACGTGAAATTTTTAGGGATTTTGTGAAATCACCAACTCGCTAAAGGACATTTGATCCCCAAAGGGGCCAGTACTAAACACAGCGAAACAGTGATTCATCTACAGTTTCGCGTGTTTAATACTAGTCTCTTGGGGAACGGACGCACTTAGGGACATTCAATCCCCAAGGTACTAAACTAGATTCACATCAACCGTGCATTTGATGTCTAGGCCAGTCCCTTACGACGCTCCTGATCGGCTGTTGATAAGCCAATCTCAGGGCTAGAAACTCCCAGTCTCTAGAGAGAGTTCCCATAGGCAGGATGTATGTTCCACCTCTCCTAAGGGATACTTCTTTCAATAGTATCCCTCAGGAGAGGTGGCACATAGATCCTACCTATGTGAACTCTCGAGAAATACTGAGAGTTTCCAGCCCTGTGATTGGCTTATCAACAGCCAATCAGAAGCGTCGTAAGGGACCGGCCTTGACTTCCAAAAGCACGGGTGATGTGAATCTACTATAGTACTGAACATATCGAAGCGCATCATATACTGTTGATTTAAAGTAATCCGACTTTGGACACTTAGGCCACTTCCCTCTTTAGCCGATTTCGGGTTTTGGCTGTAACATATACATACATAAAGAGAGGTTTAATCTAAATTACATTTATAGAGGAGGTACTGACAGAATTGAAAAAACAAAATAAGTAAGGAGAAAAGTTCGTACCTTAATGGGAGAAACCAAATAAAAGTAATACATAAACAAGGCTCTGTGGCTAGAGACGAACTGGGACGATGGTGTTGACTTGTTGGCCTATGCAAGAACTAAACACTAAAGATCAAGATTATTATAGTTTTGGTCATGACATTCTGGTGCCTGCTGAATTTTAAGTTTTCATTGTTCTCTTTAATGTACTTTTACTTAGTATCATAATTATGGTTTTTTTTTACTTTCGTCACATTTCACTGAGTGTTGACAGTGTTTTGAATCGAATGTTTTCTTTTCTGAAAATTAATTTTACAGTTATATTTTTGTTCTCTTTTCCATTATTTAACTGTTCTCACTTTACTTTTGTTTTGTTTTTTTGAGAGCTACTCCCCAGTTTTTGTTCCTTCAGGTTTCAGTTTAAGGATTGCTGTTTACAGCATGTGCCCGGAACTTTGCCATTTTTCGTCCCTACTTTTGAAAACTTAATGTCCCCTTTTATTGCACATTTTATCTCGTACACTCGTTCACAACAACTCTTCTTTGCTAACTGATACCCTCCCTTTCTCTCGCTACTCTCCTATTTTTCCTTTTATCACTGTCCAGCACTATACCTAAAAATATAAGAAAAAGTATAGTAGCTAAACGAACTTATAATGTATTTGTTTTAAATGTTATCACGCGTTAATAAACATTCGAGTGGTTTATTGGGGATTTTCTTTATGCTAATATCAATTTACTCTCAATATGTATTTCGTGGAAGCTTAATTTATCATAAAATCATAGAAAGGACAGCAAAATGTTTGAGCTAATTTATTTTGTCTTTCATGGGTCGTAGCAATCCTTTACACATAATTGAATATGAATTTTTAGAGAAACATTCATCATATGTTGCATTCATTTCTGTTGTTTTCTAACGAACGTTTTACTATATACTTATGTATTAGTTATTTACATTATAGCTTTCATATTTGATCGTTATTTATTTCTTCGCTTTTTTAGTTTTCTGTAAAAGATAATATAGAGATGACTGTGTCTATCCTCACGTATTTTGTCCAGCATTTTTTTGGGTCCTCTCAGTTTCTTAAAAAACTAACCGAGGCTAGAAGCTGCAAATTGATGTGTTTGATCGTCTACTTTCCAACCATCAAACATACCAAATTGCAGCCCTCTGGCTTCAGTATAACATTAGTAATAATCATGAGTCTGGTAACGCAAAATCACAGGCCGCCACGGCCGTCAGAGTTTCATGGGCCTCGGCTCATACAGCATTATACCGAGGCCACCGAAAGATAGAAACTATTTTCAGTGGACTTGATTATACGTTGTACAGAAAACTCGATTGAGCCGAAGAAACTTTGGCACATTTTGTACTTGTCTACATTACCTTGCATCAAGGTCCTTTTTTTCCGACTGAAAAAAACACGATTTTTAGAAGTTGTGAAGATTCTCTGCCAAACACTGAATAAACGAAACCAGAAATGTATTGAATTGGTAAAAACTGACGTCTCGGAGAGTTTCGACATAATTTTCCATTGTAAGCCGCGTATTTTCAGGTATGCTATGACGATAATTATAATATAAATGCATTTACAGATATCCGTCTTATTATATAAATCCCGAAGGCTGAAAGCATTACACATAATGCTACGACGAAAAATGTTACAGTGCATATGTTAATCAATGTACGCAGAAATGAGGGCGGTTCAAGATTTTTTTATATTTGATAGATAAAATGTTTTGTTCATCATCACCTGTGTTAGTAAATAAAGTTTTAAAGTAACTTTATTGAATAGCCGTAAAATACTGTGGCTCTTGATAAACTGGCTAGCAATGCTATTAACCTCTTGTTTAATGATAATGCTTTTTTAAGTTAAATCCAAATACTGATATGACTACGGAAATGCTTGTATTGCTTTTCTTTTTGTTTTATTCAATAACGCTATCAGTTATTGCTTCAAAATGGATTATGCATGGACTCTCACTGTCTGAAAATTATTGGTTTTGTTTTCATATAAACCTTCTACGTATAATTAATAAGTAGTCTTTTTATTTTCATTTTGCATGTTAGTATTTGGTGTAATGAGGCTACCTATGCGACACGAAAAGGAATGATATTTTCAGTAAGAAACTTTTCGTATTCAGTTCAAGACTTTACTTTTTACCTCACTTATCAACTGGTGTTCACAATTTATAAGGGCTTTTTTTAAAGCCGTGGTATAACCGGCAATTTGTTCGTGTCTTAGCAATAGTGTGGGTCATTTTTCATGAATGAAATCATTTGAGTAACTTTGCTATCGTCTTAAATCAGCATAATCGATGATGCATATTATGCTTTTATCAAATATTTTTTCTTATTTGTGTTTATGTTGTTTCTTTTGAGTACTTAACTTTAGTTACCAAATGAATATCACATTTTCCACATTTTGTTTGCATGCTATATTGCTATATATCTCTGGTTTTAAGATGTAAGTGGCTCCCAGGCCTTGTTCATAAAAGGAAAAAATATCTACTATGCAAAATGGTGACTTACTTTTTGCTCACTGTTATCCCTTGTGCTTTGTGTTTTTGCGTAAGGACAAAGATTCTCTTAAATATGTAAATCATATCCATTTATATACTTTATAAAATTTAGTTGTAACTTTTATGCAACGAGCAGGTTTGGCAAAACAGACAGAACTACCCAGTTCTCGCTAACTGGGTAGCAAGAAAAGCAAGATCTTGGAGATAAGGAATAAGCCAACAACAAGCCTTCGCTCGCAACTTGACTGAGGGTTAAGGCGCTTACAAGTTTACTAATCCCCAAACTTGTTGACGATTTTGGCGAGTTGTGGCAAGCGCCACGGAGAGCTTACGAAGTCAATTGTGTTGGATCTTGTTGACAGTTTACGAGACGTCATTCGTTTCTTGAGAAAGGCGTTCATGCATAAGTTTTAAATTTTGATAATATACTTTGATTACAGAATTTCCCGCATTAAGTTTCAACTTAAGTAACTATCATGTGGTTATTCCGAGTGACATTTTTCCGTTTTCCGTTTTTCCGTTTTTGTCCCAGAGGGAACCCTGGGGTGTCATATTGATTCTTAAAGAGATGATGCTGCTTTGTCTACTGATAATGATTCTTGGCCTCGACCCACTTCCTCTTCTCATCCTACCAAAACAGCATCTTGATACTCCTTGTTCCCATCTTATATATATATGTATATATATATATATATATATATATATATATATATATATATATATATATATATATATAATATTGCGTGTGCATGTGCAGATAAGTTGTTAAGAGCAATATAGTTTTTAAATTGAAGTGAATCTTTGGTAAAATATGTATATGGGAAATTGACAGTCTTGGTATCAGAGTGAACTCCAGGATTAGAACACGCGCCAGCCATCCCTAGAGTGATGCAAGGACAGCAGCTGTCATTGCAAAGTTGTGAGATAAGAATATGAGATGTGAATGGAATGAGGAATGTTGGATGTTTGCAGATGGCACAGCAGTGAATGTGGATACAGTCAAAATTGGTTGGCAAACAGGAATCAAAGAATATGACACATTGCTACATCCATTAATTCCGTTTGATCCACAGGCAAATGGCAGGTCAACCACATGCCTATATGCAAGCGGAAATATTCTTACCGAAAGTCTTGTCGAAATGGGGAAATGGTGTAGCTTTTATGTCATCAACAGAAGCAGATAAAACAGTTGACAAAACGTTTGACGGAATTTAAAATAACTAATGGGCAAAGCCGAATTTTAAAAATATAGCTAGCTAAGTCATATGAGTGTCCGTGTCAGATGCTTTAGATACCAAAGAAGATGTTTCCCAATACACCTTCGACTTACATTGAGACGTTCCCTTACGCAATCAAAATTCTTAAGAGGTCGATGAACTAGACAAGCAATGGCAGTGCATGATATTCAAGAAATTCTGTTGTCATCTGCAAGCCACACGGCGGTGGCTATATTTGATTGTCTGCCACAGAAAACATGGTTGTATTTCTTGGAGGGGGTTGGTATGCTGCCAAGTGGGAATACATCATCTGCTAAAAATTCGGATTTAACGAAACTGGTGCTTGGATTGATTGTACCTCCAGTCGTATTATCTTCATTACATCTTACTTAATAACAATTGTTTCATAGTGTTTCTACGATGTCTCCCTGCGTCACACCTTTCAAATCTTTTTACTCTCATTTCCGTTTCAAATGCAGAATGACCTCATAGGTCCCAGCGCTTGAGCTTTGGATCAAAATTCTATATTCTAATTATATATGCCTTTTTCCCAATCTTTCATTTTGTGAACAAAGCTCTAGTGCCAGAGAAAAGTGTTTTCAAGTCTTCGAACAGAAAAGGGAGAATCTCGCATCAAATTTTCATTCATTGAGATGGCAATAAGATAATATCTTGTTCAGTAACTTTTTTTCATCTAGTCTTATTTAGCTTTTGTCTTTTGGCTTTGGGTTTATATTGAACGAGTGATGAATGGAAGAACCACAACAGTTATTGTGTTGTGAGATTCCCGTGTTTACCTACTTTTCCATAAGCGTTTTCCCTAATGGTGATGTCACTATGAAGTGCACTGACAATTTTACTTTTGTTCCTGGCCACAATAAAGCACATGGATT
>NC_087210.1:63993527-64033527 GCF_015104395.2 Macrobrachium nipponense
AACGGCAGAATCGAAACTAACATTTACATTTTGATTGCTGAGGAAATTAGCTCACTGTCACAATAGTTTTACTAAAAGGAGAAGGATAGTGGTGAAGAGATCCTGTGAAGAAAAATAAACAAGTAAATTACCCAAGAGATTATCACCTCTCAGGAGCCAATTACATATACTCCAATATACATATAAGGATTCCACAGAAATTATGCAACCCACAAACACACCCAAAATTTTGAAAATTCCTTAAAATGAACAATAATATCCTTATATATTAATGAGAGAGAGAGAGCGAGAGAGAGAGAGAGAGAGAGAGAGAGAGAGAGAGAGAGAGAGAGAGAGAGAGTCCAGCAGGCTTCAAAACTAAAATTGACCCATTTTTTGGCCCTAGTGACTTTTCAGGCTAGATTTCTGGATGTCGGTCCAATTTCACTTACTGTAAACCAATTTTGAAACTGGGACCCAATTTCGGCTTTGCAGTAATAGGCTCTTTCAAAATAATGTAAACACTTGCAAAATAGTTATTATAGAAGTTAATACCAATCATACAAATTATCTAGAAATACAAAAACATGGTACGATCCGACTTCCAGCTTAGTCGGTACGCATGCTAAAATCTACTGTCAAATAACGCGTTGTTTCACCAACGACAATTTTTAAAAATACGCGGTATTTTATTAGAAATACTTGTTCTGTACTATTACAAATGCACATTATTCATATTTTACATTTACATTCTAATAAAACATCTTATCCTAAAATTCCTGTATCTTTAACTCAACGCGAAACACTTTTTTCAGACCTATTAAGGCAATTCCATGGGGCTTTCCTCCCCCTCCACAAGAACAGCAATATTATAAGAACAACAACAGCAAAAACAACAACAACAAGGTAGTTTGTATGCTTAATCCCCGAGTAAGCGATAAAAATAAAGAGAGACCACTTGCTCTTGGGTAACTAGGGTACCTGGATCAAGAAGAGGCTTACTTAAACAAGGCTGTTGTGCTTTACTGAGAAGTGCCAGAAGAAAATATCCTCATCTGTTCTTCCACCATTCATACCAACAATCATCCATCCGCCTAACTGGTTTCCCATTTAAATTCCTCCCTTACTCTTTCTCACACTTTATCTTATATTTCTCCTTACTTTAATCCATCATTTCCCCTCTTACTAACCCTTTCCAAACTTTTTAATGTTTCTGCAGTTCTTCACACTTTCCAGCGGGCGCCATATCATCTGCGTGTTAATATTAGCCTGTCCAATCTGTGTGGTTATGGCCATAATAAAAACGATAAAAATGATAAAATCTCCTCATTAGTGAAGGAATGTAGTATATGATACTAGACAGTCTGATGACAGACACGAGTTCGCGAGCGCATGTTTCTTTGCGCGTCGAATTTTAACAGCTATAATCTAGCAATACAGCAATTAAAATCCATATTTTACAGATAATAATATAAAAATAGTTTTATGCTGCTTTTAGGTTACGCATTTTCCCAATTTCTCAAACAAATCAGTCTGACCAAGAATAAAATAACGAAGTGAAATGTATTGTTGTCCTTAGTATCAGATTTCACTAAAGTATTGTCACTTCAGTTTTATCGCTCAGAGAATATAATAGATGCTCAAAAACTGGTCGCCGGTTCAGCCTTCAGATGGTATATAACCAAAAATTCCAGAGTAATTCATGGCAAAACTCGCTCGTGAAAGGGGATAACTATTTGATAACAGCCTTCGGAAGGTGAAAACTGACACTCGGAAGACAATCCCTGGGAAATCAGGCCATGGCGTCCTTCTCTGCGTGGGAGAATCGACGAAGGAAAGGCGAGAAAAAGTGCAAATAGATCGAGTGAATCCGACTCCCAGGAGCGTTAATTAATACTTCAAACGATTCTAAAGCTTCCTCGAAAGAGCAGCTGATGAAAATTAAGGTAAAACATTTTGAAGCAAAGACAAAAAATAATTATTTGGTATATTCTTCTTGATGTGCCTTTTCAAGTGCAATGTGGGTCATCTTAGGTGGAAGTTAACGTATAATGACGATAAAAGCAACAGAGAGAGGGCATGGTTTCACGCTTGGTCTTTATCAATAAATTTGACTACATTGCCGACTGTTATCACTCTCTTTTGCTAACGAAGACATTTTTTTAACTGTAACCTCAAATGTTGATTTTTCAAGAATTAGATAGTAATGCAATGCCGTTCTATTAACCTGCTAGATGGTAAGCAATGATGGTGCACCATATTGTTTACAAAGGCTCCGTAAAAAGAAAAAGAAAATCAAGGACCGGAAATATGGAGACGTTCCTATTCCGACTGGAAAATCTTATTACCTCAGCCCAGCAAGAACTTCACTTGATAGATTTTAGTAGGTTGGCACGGTTACAGCATATCTAATATTAACGGATTATTTGTGGCACAATATTATAAGGTATACAAGCAACACGTACAAATTGTGGCATAATCTGTAAAAGAATTTATATATATAGATCTATCTATCTATCTATCTATCTATCTATAGATAGATAGATAGATAGATAGATAGATAGATAGATAGATAGATAGATAGATCGGATCGGATCGGATCGGATCGGATGGATCGATCGGATCGATCGGATCGATCGGATCTATCATTTCATCTATCTATCTATCTATCTATCTATCTATCTATCTATCTAGATAGATAGATAGATAGATAGATAGATAGATAGATAGTTTTTAAAATATCTACAATTTTGATTTTTTTTAGATTCTAAGGACTGAAAGGTTCCCTCTAATAATTGGTCCTCTTCATGCTATCTGCAATCTTGCTTTCTATAACTATCTTGATGTTCGCCTATTCCCTCATCCTATTCTCATTTGAAACTTTCACTCCCAAATACCAATGTGAATCAAGTATTTTCCTTCTAATCTCATCTTTATCAACATTCACTACTTCATTTTCTTAGTATTTACTACATAAGCTAGTTCTTTTTCCACTTTGACTCTCAACTTTCTTAAAGTTTTATACTCCCTTTAATAACTTTTGTAAACCCACGGGCGTTCTGAAGTGACTTGATGGCCTCGTCTTTGAATTTTACAGAGCTTTCACATACTCCTTTGCCTTTGATTAACCATGACTCATTTTTTTTTCCTTGTACGATCTCTCTCCTTGTCAATCTCATTTTCTCATTTACCCTTCGACTTTTCTTCTTCAGCTTCAATCTTAGCTTCCACTCGGACCAAATAATGAGATCAGACATCCATCTAGTTCCTCCTCTTCCCCCTCGTATCCTTCAGAACTGATCTTCCTTCCCCTCTAAAATAATCAAATAGTAAACTGCTCCTCACCATATATATATTTATATCTATCTATATATTTTCAGGGAATAGCAATCTCAACCCAAATAACTGACTGAAAATCAGATCTTCCAGTTTGTTCAAAACATCATCACATTTCTAATCTTAAACTCATTCGTTTTATAAATCTAGTCTTAAAACCATTTAACCTGTTTAAACCCACACTGCTCCTCGCGTATCAATCCTCCCTGTTGTATTACCTTCTCAATCCAAATGCTACTATATTCATTTTGAGTATACTAATAAATACTGCTAAAACCCTTTATTCTCCCAGTCATTTCTATCAGTTTTATTCTAATGTAAAATTATTCGTCTCACCCACACATTTGGAACCATTCATGCAGATACATCTTAAGCATCTTATCAGCCATTCAATCATGACTTTCCATTATTCAACCTTGAAATTGCCTCCTTACATCCTTACTGGTTACCTCCACCAGCATTCACTAATTTACACCTCCATTCTACTCACACAGCGTGCATTTCACCTTCTCCTACCCTTCACATTCAACAGATCATCATAATATTCAGCCCAGTGATTCAGGGCACCATTTCATTCCTCTAAGCATCATCTCTCCAGTTACAACTTTTGTTCTTAGGTCTATTTGATTATTAATTTTTCTCCTCCCATCAATAATACCACGGTACATTGTCACTTTTCTCACTATAAATTACTAGTTCAGATTTGCTCATGCTATTAATTATTCACCTTAATTTTCCCAATTTTTTCTTGAACACTCTTCCGCTCCGTAATGAACCTGGTTCAGATAATCAGATAAAAAAAAAAAAGTCTCGACAATAAACCAAGATAACGTATCAAAACAAATATCCGTAAATAAACAAATCAGGGGGAAAAAACAAGTAAGAAAGGTGAAAGTTGAAAGATCTGCACTGCAAAAGAAAAGTGCCTCTAAAAAAAAAAATAAAAAGATAGGCAAAAGGGTCAGGTACTGCACAGGAAATGAAAGGTGATTCCTTCATGGTTAGGTGAATCCCAGGAATATTTCCGACTGAAAGAGATAGGGAAAAGGCTAGATATGAAAAGGATCATCACTTTTTCATACTCTGAAAGGAAGGGGTCACAATAAAAAATAAGAGACAGAATATTTTGAATTTTAAGCTCAACGTTCTTAATCTATGGTTGGAGCAATACACAACAGAGGTCATATAATTATGCACAACGCCATTTCTTACCCGTCGAGAAAGTTCCATCAGATAAAGTTTTTTTCTGAAAAACTGAATCAATGTCTTGAAGAAAATACATAATGGAAACTTTTTAAAGAAGTTCGTTACACATACAAGGGACACCCATTTATATCTCCCAGTAAAAAGGCGCTTAAAATTTAAGAGAGCTAGAAGGGTACGAAAAGGTTCTTTTTAAAGTTTACCAATATTTTTGTTTACTAGGGAAGAATATAAAAATCTCTTTTATTTTCATGTACTTATGAGGTTGTGCACTGTGATTTTATTCTTTAAATATTACTTGGAATACATTACCAGTTATAAACAATGATTAAAAAAAGTTAGTTATCTTGATAAACAGTGCAACACCATATATAAAGTACTTGAAATATGGGTTATAGTAGAACATTCATGATCTTCTGCCTTTAAAACCCCTTTGCACAAGCAAATTTTCTTGACTCACCATAATAAACGAGACACGTGTTCAAAGGGTGAAACTCGCTAGAACTATGCAATATGAACTGTAGGTATTACGAGTACGTGCAACGAATTATAGACGCTATCTTTGTCACATAGTACAATTACTAAACTCAATACAATAATCTTGTACATATGCTAGAATAAAGTATGGCATTTCATATCAAAATAAATTGAGACTAGGTATTACAGCTATTCATTTCGTTATGAAACACCCTTGCACATTGCAGAGGGAGTGCAAGAGATGAGAGTCGAAGGGTGAATATTAAGGAATGAAATGTGGCATCCTCGGAAGTAGTCTCGGTATATAACAAGAGAGATTGTATACAAAATAATGAAAACACCGAAGTATTCCATAATGTACTAACTTAAGTCCTCGCGTTTCCTTGTCACGTGAAATCACAGTATTTCTTAAACGAATGGCTCTTATCTATCAAAGCTTAAAGCCGCTTTAAGCCAGAGGATTTGAATTGAACATAAATTCAGGCCAAAAGCCATCCCACTGGGGCCTATGAAGTTATTCAGCGCTGAAACTGAAATTAACAGTATAATGTTTGACGCGTGTAACAGGAGGACAACATCGCAGTTGCACTATGAATCAATTGTTAGGAAAGGGTGGAAAGTGAGATGGAGGAAGAAAGAGAATATGAAAGGAGATACAGTAAAAGGAACGAAAGGGGTTGCACCTAGGGGCCGAAGGGACACTGCAAAGGAATTTAAGTCTACAGTAGGGGTTTTCAACCTTTTCCTACCTACATACCCTTTCGGGTATTTGAAATATCAGCAATGTAACCCCCTACACTTTGAATAACGTGGAAAAAAAAACCAACTAAAAAAAAAAAAAAAAAAAACACCACAGAGTGGAAGGAAGTACATAACTCTCCTGACATAACCAGTAATATTGTAAACAGAAAATTCCATAAAAAATAAAGACAGTTTTTCATAATTATTAACCTCTGGGTATGAAGTCACTTTTCAAGGTTATGGTACTGAGATGCAAAAACAAAAACATTATTTTTACTTCAGCTGCAAAGGGAGTTCATGAAATGGCTGAAACTGTTTTCATGAACTATCTTAGTGGCCGAGGAACAGTTTTTCCTAAAGCACATTGAAAGTCGGCATCTATAACATTCAATCGAGTGCCATGGAGAGCGCTTACCCGCTGATAGACCGTTGGGGGTACGCGTACCCCAGGTTGAAAACCCTGGGTCTACAGTGTATACAGCATGAGGTGCACTGATAATACCACCCCACTACGGAGCTTAATCCTTGAAAGATAACGAAATACCGCCAGTGAGAAACTCATTACAATATTTTAATGAACTTAATTAGAATTCTTAGTGGGAATTAAAAATGTTGAACTTTACTTCTATAAGAGGAAGGACCTACTTTGCAGGTTGCTGGAATGATTTCACGAAATGAAATGCAACTGTGAGAGATGGCATTCTGGGACCATGTGGATGTAAAGTGTTGTGACTGAGTCGGTCACATATATATAAAGGAAAATTATACTAAAAATTCCCCTGCATAATGTTAATATATTAAATGAACCAGTATCATATTTAAATCCCACGTTCGAATGTATAATTATTTTAAAAACTTAATGTTAACATTAAAATTCCACCATAATCTTGTAATGACTAAATGCTGCCTGTCGTTGCAGACTCCGAGTGTCGTACGTTTCTCATGTATAAGTTTTTATGTATGTATTGCGAAAGACACACTTATTTGATCGTTGTGTTAGTACGAGATAGGAAAATAGATATCATATGGCTTCAATAAGCCTTTATAAAGATAGAATTCCACTTTTTAAATTAAACACTATGATTTCGTCTGCCAGTGATATTTATGTGATAAAAACAATATACGCGCTTCAACTCTCCTTATAAAAATAAAGAAAATGGCCAGACCATAGGACACACTACGAAATTTAGGAGGAATTCCCGCCACGCTACGGAGATGTTTAAGTTTGCCATAAAATTCCGAAAAGTTAAATGAAGTCGGTAAACGCGAGGGTATTAAAGAAATAAAATGAGATCCCGGATGTTTAAGGATCTTTATGGAACCTAACGAACGCACACGACGTGCAATTAGGTTTCCTGCAAAACATTTGATTTGCGATGTTATGACACTGATGGGGGACATCAAGGAGATTCTACGTATGGGGAGGGTGGATAAGGAACGAGAGAGAGAGAGAGAGAGAGAGAGAGAGAGAGAGAGAGAGAGAGAGAGAGAGAGAGAGAGAGAGAATAAATTATTGTAGACATGGGTACAGAGTTATATACTTTCTTACATTATCTCCAAGCTTACATGGTTGTCTTTTATGGTATAAACCTGTGTAATATCTTGCATCATTGTTGAAGGGAAATAACGTCCATTACAAAATAAGTGTTACGACTGCCTCACTTCATGCATTGTTTAAGTCAGGTTTATTATATTTGAAGGCATAATATACAGGAAAGTAATAAATAAAAGATACGGGAATGAAAGTAACACAAACTCACACACACACACACACACATACAGAGCATGTTCGAATTCGTACTATCTAGATATGAGTTCAATGTTACAATCACGAAGTAGACCCCTACATGATGGAAGCCACAGAAAAAAAAAAAATTACAAATCAAAATTATGCTCCTGTCCCATAGTAAACCACTTTGGGGAGCCAACATGCAACCAAGGCTTAGGACAAATCCGGTGTCTCCTTTACCCAAAACAGAAGATGGAAGCAAGAGACATGACTGAATCTGTAACCCTTTTAAACCTCCACTCCATCAATCCAGATCCCTGGAGAGGGGACGCTTGTACCAGCTATATTCCCAAAAATGAAGGTTGGGAGAAAGGAATACTGGACGGACAAAAGAATTGACGTTGCAGCCGCAAATTGGACATTCAATTGGAAAGGGATTCTACAATATTTTAATAAGAACATTTTCAAGCAAATTTATTGAAACATTTTCAAAAAATAAAATACGTAACAAAACGGAAACTTCTTGCCTGGAGCGTTTACGGGCATGGCAGGTGGGAAGGGGGAATAAGCTCTGAAAGTGGTGTGATAAGAAACAAGGCGTGATCCGACCTCCAGCTTATGAGGGGCGCGTGCTAAAATCTAGTCAAAGAGCACGTTGTTTCACCAACGAAAATTTAAATAAATACACTATATTTTAGCAGAAATAATTAATCTGTATTGTTTAACAAGCACATTATTTATTATTTACATTTTCCTTCTAATGAATAAATCATAAATATCATACCCTAAAATTCCTATATCTTTAACTCAACGCAAAACACCTTTTTAGATCATTTTAGGCCTTTTCACATGGCTTTCCTATCCCTAACCACAACAAAGTAGTTTGTAGGCTTACTCCCCGAGTAAGCAAAATGAAAACGGAGATTATTGATTTTAAGGGGAGATCGTGAAAGTATGGCGAACAGGGTATTTAAGAGAGAAGTGAGAAAGCTATAATCAGCAAATAATAAAAATAACGGGAAGAATGTGAACAAAACCTTACGGGAAAATAAAAAATGTAAGGCAGGACCCTCAATGATAAATTAAAACAGATGACAGAAAGACTGATAGAAGAAGCACTGAGCGTGTATGTATAGACACCGAAGATGGTGTGTTGATCAAGTGTTGTTAAGGAGTAGATGGGTAAGAAGTTTTCAAGGGGAAAAGTTGTACATACCATAAATGAAGTGGCACTGTGAAGCGTGCTGGGAATAATGTTATAGAAGATATAATGTGGGCAATTTGAAGCTTCGACAATGAAAGTCATTCGTTTGGTAGGATATGTGGGTTGGGGAGTCACTGCTCTGGATTAAAGTGGATGTGAGTTTTATGTCTCCTTGGCTGTGCAAGATCTTCACAGACAGAGATGGAAAAAGTTAGAGAAGGAGCAGATGTAGATGAAAGGAAAGTCTTTTAATGTCTTGGAGGAGCAAGAATGTATGCAAGCATACGGTGGAAGGCACCATTGTCTGCACTGAAACTCGATGCGCCATCGATTAGCCTTCTACGTAGATTTGAGTAATTGATGTATTGGAAGCTTTACTGCACAACGAGTAGTTCATCTACGATTAACATGATCTGTTGAATATCGCAATACTGGAAGACATTGATAACCTTTGTTATAGATATTTATTTAGTATTCTAGAATGCTCTTTTAAGGGAAATGATTTGTAGTTTCAAAGATAAAGAGACAATTCTGTTCGCAGCCAAATCGATGTACGACAAGAAACCGAACCATTATAACAACTCGGACCTCTTTAATAAACGTTACGAAGCGTACAGGGAAAACTGGTCCAATTGCGCATCGGCGTTTTCTTCAATTTAATTAAAACGTTTTCAAAGCATGAAAAGGAAGGTATTGATTTCCAGTGTAAAGCGGCAACTGTAACCAAGTAGTATTCGGAGTGAGAACCACTCTCATGTGCTTCGTTTCCTTTCATAAGCAAATGAAGCACATGACAACCGTCAACCAATGAATGTTATTTGCGGTTGGTTTCAGTATCAATTATCACCTTTAAGTGGTTACATTAGGTAAGGAAATCTTTTGAATTAGAATGGGAATATGAAGCCCAAGTAAAGAAATTCCTGGTATGTTAGTAGGTCTGTGTGTGTGCCAGAGAGAGAGAGAGAGAGAGAGAGAGAGAGAGAGAGAGAGAGAGAGAGAGAGAGAGTCACACCATCAGAAAATACGATTTGAGTATTGTCATATCGTTCTTGAAACCAAAAAAATACATGTAAGATCGTCTCGCACTTCAATAACTCTTTTTTTTTTTTTTTTTTTTTTTTTTACTATGCGCGTTCATAGACTTCAGAATTCGAAATACTAGTACAGACCTCACGGTGATATTAGAGAGAGAAAGTCCCTCAGTTTTACCTTCCGTTTTCTTTTTACTTCGTTTTCATACAATTCTTTACTGATTTATTGTTATTATCTACTTTGTTTTGGAGTAGCTGATCTGTATATAAGAGATAAAATGCTTCTCGCCTATTGGCTTTTCGTTCCTTCATACACAGTCATATATATTAGGTCATTGATATAATGTACACTGGCCATGTACGAAAATAACTGAATTGAATATAGAATTTTGGCTAAAGTCAAGTACTGGGACCTATGAGGTCATCAGCGAGCAAAAGCACACTGCAAGAAAGAATCCTACGCTCTATGAATTAAACCATGTCAGCATTTCTAAGTCAAGTAGTATATGAAGTGAAATCAACAAATAGAAGTTTGTTTCTGGAACAACTGCGTGAATACCTACTAGTGACAGGTATGATATGTTATGAATTCTGAATGGACTTTCGAATGAACACACATTTTTTCACCACATAACCCAAGTGAGATACTGATATTAAATCCTGTTACTGTTGCTACAATTATTGTGTTGGTGGTTTTGATAAAATAGAGAAAGCGTTGAGTAAATACGGTGCTTGAAATACAATATGGTAAAGTACCAAAAATCTGGTTATCATTGGAAAATAAATATTAAGTTGATTCTCAGAGAGAGAGAGAGAAAAGCAGAGAGGAGAGAGAGACGAGATGAAGACGAGAGAGAGAGAGAGAGAGAGAGAGAGAGAGAGAGAGAGAGTTTTAAGGTGTTAGCGGATTTGTAAACTGAAGCTGGAAAAAAAATGACGGGAGAATCTCTCAAAAAAACGCCTCGAATAGAATTCAGAGCTAAAGAAAATCCCGTCGGACGCTGAAGATGGATAAATCGAACAAAATAATCTGAGGGTGAAGAGGTTTAATGCTATTCGTGTGTTAGCAGTCGGGAGATGGGCCAAGACTAGAAAAGATATTTTTTACACGTATCGGGAATACGATACAAATGAAACTTTCTCCTGAGGTATGCATTATATATATATATATATATATATATATATATATATATATATATATATATATATATATATAATATAATATATATATATATATATATATATATATATATATATAATCAAGATATACATACATGTATTGCATGTTATACACACACATTATATATACGTATAAATATATATATATATATATATATATATATATATATATATATATATATATATATATATATATATATATATATATATTCAAATACTAATCGAATATTTGCAGATTAAACTTCAAAGAAATATATTTTTTCCAAAGATTTTATAGACATTAAAAAATTTAAATAAGTAGTACATGTAATCAATCAATATAATAAAATACTCTGGGTCTACAATAATTCAACTAGAAAAATCATTTATATCACGTGTAATTCCACCGTTCAGTGCCTGAGGGGCCTAGAACAATAACTTTTTTAACGTTATCTATCATGAAGAAAATGAAATATTCTTTTAAAAAAAACCTAGCAATATTCTAAGTGCTTTATTGTGGCAAGGATAAAAAGGTAAATTTTCAGTGCAATTCACAATTACATCATTATTAGGAAAAACAATTATGGAAAATATCCTTTAAAAGAAAATAAACAATTATCCATGTGCTTTATTGTGGCCAGGAACAAAAGTAAAATTGTCAGTGCACTTCATAGTGACATCACCACTAGGAAAAACGATTATGGAAAAGTAGGTAAACACTGGAATCTCACAACACAATAACTGTTGTGGTTCTTCCATTCATCACATATTTCAATATAAACCCAGAGTCAAAAGACAAAAGCTAAAATAAGACAAGATGAAAAAAAATTACTGAATAAGATATTATCTTATTGCCATCTCAATGAATGAAAATTTGATGCGAGATTCTCCCTTTTCTGTTTGAAGGCTTGAAAACACTTTTCTCTGGCACTAGAGCTTTGTTCACAAAATGAAAGATTGGTAAAAAGGCAGATATAATTAGAATATAGAATTTTGATCTAAAGCTCAAGCGCTGGGACCTATGAGGTCATTCAGCATTGAAACGGAAATGAGAATAAAAAGGTTTGAAAGGTGTAACGGTAGGGAAACATCGCAGAAACACAATGAAACAATTGTTATTAAAGTAAGATGTAATGAAGATAATACGACTGGAGGTACAATATCCAAGCACCAGTTTCGTTAAATCCGAATTTTTAGCAGATGATGTATTCCCACTTGGCAGCATACCAACCCCCTCCAAGAAATACGACAACCATGTTTTCTGTTGCATCTATCAAATATAGCCACCGCCGTGTGGCTTGCAGATGACAACAGAATTTCTTTAATATCATGCACTGCCATTGCGTGTCTAGTTCATCGACCTCTTAAGAATTTTGATTGCGTAAGGGAACGTCTCAATGTAAGTCGAAGGTGTATTGGGAAACATCTTTGGTATCTAAAGCATCTGACACACTCATATGACTTAGCTAGCTATATTTTCAAAATTCGGCTTTGCCCATTAGTTGTTTTAAATTCCGTCAAACGTTTTGTCAACTGTTTTATCTGCTTCTGTTGATGACATAAAAGATACACCATTTCCCCATTTCGACAGACTTTCGGTAAGAATATTTCCGCTTGCATATAGGCATGTGGTTGACCTGCCATTTGCCTGTGGATCAAACGGAATAATCGATGTAGGAATGTGTCATATTCTTTGATTCCTGTTTGCCAACTAGTTTTGACTGTATCCACATTCACTGCTGTGCCATCTGCAAACATCCAACATTCCTCATTCCATTCACATCTCATATTCTTATCTCACAACTTTGCAAAGACAGCTGCTGTCTTGCATCACTCTAGGGATGGCTGGCGCGTGTTCTATCTTGGAGTTCACTCTTATACCAAAACTGTCAATTTCCCATTTACATATTTTACCAAAGCTTCACTTCCATTTTAAAAACTTTATTGCTCTTAACAACTTATCTGCACATGCACACGCAATATTATATATATATATATATATATATATATATATATATATATATATATATATATATATATATATATATATATATATATATATGAGATGGGAACAAGGAGTATCAAGATGCTGTTTTGGTAGGATGAAAGAGGAAGTGGGTCGAGGGCCAAGAATCATTATCAGTACACAAAGCAGCATCATCTCTTTAAGAATCAATATGACACCCCAGGGTTCCCTCTGGGACAAAAACCGGAAAACGGCAAAACGTCACTCGGAATAACCACATGAAAGTTACTTAAGTTGAAACTTAATGCGGGAAATTCTTTAATCAAAGTATATTCTCAAAATTTAAAACTTATGCATGAACGCCTTTCTCAAGAAACGAATGACGTCTCGTAAACTGTCAACAAAATCCAATACATATGGCTTCGTAAGCTCTCCGTGGCGCTTGCCACAACTCGCCAAAATCGTCAACAAGTTTGGGGATTAAGTAAACTTGTAAGCGCCTTAACCCTCAGTCAAGTTGCGAGCGAAGGCTTGTGTTGGCTTATTCCTTATCTCCAAGATCTTGCTTTTCTTGCTACCCAGTTAGCGAGAACTGGGTAGTTCTATCTGTTTTGCCAAACTTGCTCGTTGCATAAAAGTTATAACAAAATTTTATAAAGTATATAAATGGATGATGTCTATATATTTAAGAGAATCTTTGTCCTTACGCAAAAACACAAAGCACAAGGGGATAACAGTGAGCAAAAAGCAATTCACCATTTTGTATAGTAGATGTTTATTCTGTTATAAACAAGGCCTGGGAGCCACTTACATCTTAAAACCAGAGATATATGGCAATATAGCATGTAAAACAAAATATGGAAAATGCGATATTCATTTGGTAACTAAAGTGAAGTACTCAAAAGAAACAACATAAATACAAATAAGAGAACATATTTGATAAAAGCATCATATGCATCAGCGATTATCCTGATTTAAGATCATAGAGTTACCCAAATGATTTCATTCATGAAAAATGACAAACTATTGATAAGACACGAACAAATTGCCGAATACACCACGGCTTTAACACCGCCTTATAAAATGTTGACACCAGTTGATAAGTGAGGTAAAAAGTAAATCTTAAACCGAATATGAAAAGTTACTTACTGAAAATATCAATCTTTTTAAGTGTCGCATAGGTAGCCTTATTACACCAAATACTAACAGGCAAAATGGAAATAAAAAGACTACTTACTATTTATACGTAGAAGGTTATATGAAAACAAAACCAATAATTTTCAGACAGTGAGAGTCCATGCATAATCTATTTTGAAGCAATAACTAATAGCGTTATGATAAAATAGAAAAGCAAAATGAAGCATTTGCGTAGTCATATCACTATTTAGATTTAACCTACAAAAGCATTAACATTAAACAAGAGGTTCAATGTAGCAGTAGTAATAGCGTTGCTAGCCAGTTTATCAAGAGCCACAGTATTTTACGGCTATTCAATAAAGCTACTTTAAAACTTTATTTACTAACACAGGTGATGATGTACAAAACATTTTATCTATCAAAATATAAAAAAATCTTCAACCGCCCCTCATTTCTGCGTACATTGATTAACATATGCACTGTAACATTTTTCGTCGTAGCATTGTGTAAGGCTTCGGAAAATTATAGAGAAACTCTCCGAGACGTCAGTTTTTACCAATTCAATACGTTTTCTGGTTTCGTTTTATTCAGTGTTTGGCAGAGAATCTTCACAAGTTCTAAACATCGTGTTTTTATCAGTCGGAATAAAGGATGCAAGGTAATGTAGACAAGTACAAAATGTGCTGAAGTTTCTTCGGCTCAATCGAGTTTTCTGTACAACGTATAATCAAGGCCACTGAAAATAGTTCTATCTTTCGGTGGTCTCGGTATATTGCTGTATGAGCCGAGGACCATGAAACTCTGACGGCCGTGTTGGCCTGTGATGTTGCGTTACCAGACTCATGATTTGGTATGTTTGATGGTTGGAAAGTGGACGATCAACATATCAATTTGCAGCCTTCTAGCCTCGGTAGTTTTTAAGAACTGAGAAGACCCAAAAAAGGCGGACAAAATAGGTGAGGATGGACACAGTCATCTCAATAGTTATCTTTTACAGAAAACTAAAAACGAAGAAATAAATTAACGATCAAATATGAAAGCTATAATGTAAATAACTAATACATAAGTATATAGTAAAATGTTCGTTAGAAAACAACAGAAATGAATGCAAAATACGATTATGTTTCTCTAAAGATTTATGTTCAATTATGTGTAAAGGATTGCTACGACCCTTGAAAAACAAAATAAATTAGCTCAAACATTTTGCTGTCCTTTCTATGATTTTATGATAAATTAAGCTTCCACGAAATACATATTGAGAGTAAATTAATATTAGCATAAAGAAAATCCCAATAAACCACTCGAATGTTTATTAACGAGTGATAACATTTAAAACAAATACATTATAAGTTCGTTTAGCTACTATACTTTTTTTTTATTTTTAGGTATAGTACTGGACAGTGATAAAAGGAAAAATAGGAGAGTAGCGAGAGAAACGAAAGGTATCAGTTAGCAAAGAAGAGTTGTTGTGAACGAGTGCACGAAATAAAATGTGCAATAAAAGGGGACAGAAAGTTTTCAAAAGCAGGGACGAAAAATGGCAAAGTTCCGGGCACATGCTGTAAACAAGAGCAATCCTTAAACTGAAACCTGAAGGAACAAAACTGGGATTAGCTCTCAAAAAAACAAAACAAAAGTAAAGTGAGAACAGTTAAATAATGGAAAAGAGAACAAAAAAATAACTAAAATTAATTTTAGGAAAAGAAAACATTCGATTCAAAACACTGTCAACACTCAGTGAAATGTGACGAAAGTAAAAAAAACCATAATTATGATACTAAGTAAAAGTACATTAAAGAGAACAATGAAAACTTAAAATTCAGCAGGCACCAGAATGTCATGACCAAAACTATAATAATCTTGATCTTTAGTGTTTAGTTCTTGCATAGGCCAACAAGTCAACACCATCGTCCCAGTTCGTCTCTAGCCACAGAGCCTTGTTTATGTATTACTTTTATTTGGTTTCTCCCATTAAGGTACGAACTTTTCTCCTTACTTACTTTGTGTTTTTCAATTCTGTCAGTACCTCCTCTATAAATGTAATTTAGATTAAACCTCTCTTTATGTATGTATATGTTACAGCCAAAACCCGAAATCGGCTAAAGAGGGAAGTGGCCTAAGTGTCCAAAGTCGGATTACTTTAAATCAACAGTATATGATGCGCTTCGATATGTTCAGTACTATAGTAGATTCACATCACCCGTGCTTTTGGAAGTCAAGGCCGGTCCCTTACGACGCTTCTGATTGGCTGTTGATAAGCCAATCACAGGGCTGGAAACTCTCAGTATTTCTCGAGAGTTCACATAGGTAGGATCTATGTGCCACCTCTCCTGAGGGATACTATTGAAAGAAGTATCCCTTAGGAGAGGTGGAACATACATCCTGCCTATGGGAACTCTCTCTAGAGACTGGGAGTTTCTAGCCCTGAGATTGGCTTATCAACAGCCGATCAGGAGCGTCGTAAGGGACTGGCCTAGACATCAAATGCACGGTTGATGTGAATCTAGTTTAGTACCTTGGGGATTGAATGTCCCTAAGTGCGTCCGTTCCCCAAGAGACTAGTATTAAACACGGGAAACTGTAGATGAATCACTGTTTCGCTGTGTTTAGTACTGGCCCCTTTGGGGATCAAATGTCCTTTAGCGAGTTGGTGATTTCACAAAATCCCTAAAAATTTCACGTTGAAATCTCTGGTTTTACAATTGAATTGTAACACACACACACACGCACTCTATAAATAAATAAATAAATATATATATATATATATATATATATATATATATATATATATATATATATATATATATATATATATATATATATAAAGGCGATGCCACGGAGGAAAATGAAAAGACGAGAATTGCAAAGATCTTGGCAATTCTCGTCTTTTCAAATTCCTCCGTGGTATCACTTTTATTAATACATAGCATCACGTTTTATATATATTTTATATTTCGTAATCAAGTTATTCATACACACAACACACACACATACACACACATATATATATACATATATAATATATATATATATATATATATATATATTATATATATATATATATATATAAATAATGTCAATCTAATTAATCGGGCTTTGGTCACACTACCTCTACTATTTCCCGAACTGGCCGGCCACTTCTCACTTTGGCCGATTTCGGGTTTTGGCAGTAAAACATATGCACATGCACTCCTTACGTGACCTCATTCTATAACTGAAGATGCAGATTCGAACCCTGCTACTAACGTCAGAATTTCTTCCCATTCTTCCCTTTAGATCTGGAGCTTTGCAGTGAGAAGCTTATCCAGGAAGCTGGAGGAAATCGGGAACTAAGAGGCGCTGGGGTTATTATCACTTAAAATCGAAATGTAGCCGATTGACTCTATACATGAGCATTTAAAGATCTAGTCTTTTCTTTTATGAAATCACAAGAGAGGCAATTCAAACAATAATCATAAGATAATTGATACGACATTAAATGATAGTTTTGTAAAACCGAAAAGTTTAATTAAAAGAATAATTGGTTAAAGAATACTTTTAGAATGGAAAGATGCAGAAGCGAACAAATTTCCTTTTGTAATAGCACATCTGTTAATTTCCAGCAGCAAAACTTGTAAAAGTGAATGTAAAAACAAATTATTTGATTAACAGGACATAATCATATAATTATACACATACGAAGACCGAAAGCTATATCATTAAATGGAGTTATGTAAATCCTTACAAAAATCTAATAAATTGATGAAGCACAAACAAATAACATAACCGCATAAATATAAACAGAAAACTTACGTCCAAACATAAGAGGGAATATCACTTAATCGAGTTATGTAAATTAGCATCACTAAAAGGTTTTTAGCCTCTCAGTAGTGAGTTAATTAAATTAACATTGATAATAATGAGAGACGCAGCCACTGGGCTCACTCAGTCACAGAGTTCGCCAGTTGCGCTTTCTTTCTGTGTCGTCTGGCTTGGAAACACAAGGATTGCGGCTTTGGCCGGAATATGTCGATAGAGAGAAGAAAAACAATTAATTTATTCCGTTTAAGTAATGCAAAGCAGGATAAAACGACGTCTGCGTTGAATTTTAACATAAAAATTCTGTATAAGGAAAACTCAATGAAACAAACATGGCTAGTGATCGTAGAATTTCTGCTGGGTAAGTGTGGAATAGACCGATGACGCTCATTGTTATCTTTGAGGTGCAAAGCTCTAGAGAGCAAGCGCTTATAAAGCTGTAACCCCTTAAATCACCCCACTAACGTTCAGTTATGTCTGCGCAGTTATAGCTGCACAGTCGGACAGTGTGCAGGTAATTATTTCGCCACCAACGATACAGTCCTTTTCCTCAGTCCTACGTAGCAGCCACGGCGTCAACACACGATGGCTGTAATTGACATGGTGGCATCATAAATCTCATAAACTTCAAGTAAGACGTCCAGTGAAAGAGAGGTTGATAAAAACTAATTAAATACTCCAATGTGAATTTGTTATAAGTTTAAATTTCATTAAAAAGGTTAATACTAATTCGTTTTCGTTTAAAGATTGACTTTCTTATGACGTGTTACAATGAAAGAAAATTTCCTTAGTACTATACTGTCTTCCTATGTTTCATTAGTCTAACTTCCTTTCACAGTGAGATGTAAACAATGAATAAACATACATAGTCCAATATTGTTTGATTTTGTTCCGTCAGAAAATAGAATATTATTTTGTTCTCATTTTAAGAACAAATTACATACATGGTGCATATTCATGAATAGACGCAGATAGGCCTATTCTTGTTTTACAATATTTTGTAGTGATAAATCTTTATTCTCATCGAAAAACTGTCTTGCACATATGGTTTATAACCACGAATAAAATGTACATTGGCTAATCTGTTACGATAGCCTTTGGATTTTACTGGCTAAAGCAAATTCCATTCATATAGATTTCAATGAAATGTACAAGACATTCAAGAATGATGTTGCCACTTTCAGCCTTCATTGTGCACTATTATTTTTTCCGCTGGAAAATGGCAAAATGATATATTCTGACTTCCGTATCAATGATTAAAAACAAGTAAATCCAATATATCATCAATTTAGGTATAAACACTTTTCACTTTAATAAAACCCAGCTCAATGTTCTTGATTAGTACATGTATCTGTCCATTGACGACAGCTAACTGAGCCAAAAAAGGATTCTTTTACCACATTAACGTTGCGATGCGCATGCGCAGCCGTTTGGCCTGATGTCCATCGATTGAGATGAGCTTTTACCCAGGCCGCCTGCGCAGGCCAGAAAAACTGTGCAGGTTGTCGACACTAACGTTCAGTTATAGCTGCACAGTCCAACTGTGCAATTATAACTGCAGGCATAACTGAACTTTAGTGGCGGGTTGTAAAAGAGAGCTCTGCTCAGGCGAGACAAGCGATCTCTGGGATGGCTGGAAATCGTCTCAGGCCTGTTCCTTTATTGTTGTTGTTGAAGATTAAGCCAGCCTTGTGCTGGCATGGGCTCTTGCTCTTAGAGCAGTCCGTAAAGGCCTGTTCCTTCTGTTGCGATCCCTTTTATCATCTAGGTCCTTAATTCGGCGCGATACGGTAGATAACATCATGATCCCCTGACCTCGTGGCTGCCCCGAATTCAGTGTGGTTAACATGTGGTCGAGATGGCGGCGGCTTAATCCTCTGCCGTTCAGGTAGATGGTACCTGCTGAAGGAATGACCAACGGCAGTCTTGTGGGAGGAACAGCTGTAAGTCATAGAGAGGTATCTCCTGTAGAGGTGGTGGAGGATTCATAACTGATGTCATTTTGACTTGGGGATGTTTATGATTTAGAATATAAATATGATATAATATATAATATATATTTAAAAATATATATTATAGTTATTATAATATATATATATTAATTATATATTACTATAATCTCATATATAATATAATTAACATACTTATAGATAGATAATATATATATTATTATATATATATATAGACATATATATATATATATATCTATATCTATCTTATATATATATAATAAATATATATATCACCTATATATATCCATACATATATATATATTATATCATATATACTAGCTCTATATTATATATATGTGCCTATACATATTATATATATATATATTATATATATATATATATATAGATAGATATATATATATATATATATATCATATACATACACACACATATATATATATATATATATATATATATATATATATATATATAATATTATATATATATATATATATAAATGATATAAATATATATATATATATATATATATATATATATATATATATATATATATATATATTATATATATATATATATATATATATATATATACTATATATATATATGACATATATACAATATATATATATATATACTATATATATATATATATATACATATATACATATATATATATATATATATATATATATATATATATATATATATATATTATATATATATATATATATATATATTATTATATATTGCTACTTTCAAAATGCATGTTTCCCCTCTTTGAAATGTCATGTAAGATTGTGCAACATTTTTTCAGATTCCTAGATAGCTTAGAATAGGATGTTTTAAATGTGTGTTCAGATTTCGCATTACGTGTTGTAAAAGAATATATGTTAACGTATAACGTAAAAAGAGAGAGATCTCCGTTTGCTTTCCAAATCTGTCAACACGTGTGATAGCGAGTGAGCTGGAGTCTTGCGTTGTTATCAAAACATGTCAATCTTAATTATCGTTCAGCCTCCGTTTCGATCGGGTACGTCTTTTTATTTTTTTTTTAACAGACTGGACTCGTACACGTATGTCTTAGATCAAAGCCACATGCATGTTACTCATTTCTTTATGAAGATTGCGTCAGATTTCCAACTTACTGGAAGCATTCGTGACAAGAACGTTTTTTATCATATCTGCTCTGTCCAGTTTCGCATGAGAAGATTACATTCTATCTTAGGACCTCGAGGCAGTTAGATCTCTCTCTCTCTTGCTCTCTCTCTCTCTCTCTCTCTCTCTCTCACTCGACATCGAGATTATATTAACGTAACGTAAATTTGGTCACTTGTAACTTGTGAGAATTTAATATTTGATATTTCTTAGAGTTTATTTATTATTATTTAGTTTCTTTTGTGGAATCTGAACAATCATTTCGTAACGGCGCCTGGTTTTTGTGAAATTGTGTAAGACAAGGCTGCAGCAGAGAAAGAAGTTGGTATACCAAAAAGGTAAAGTGTTATATTTTTATTAGTTGCAACTAATAACGGATAGGAATTGTGTTTAACTAATAATGGATAGAAAGTGTGGTTAACTAATAACAGGTGTTTACGAAGGTTTGGTAAAAACTGATGTTTACAATGTTTTGAGTGGAAAAGATTTACACTTTTACACATTGCTGATTTTTGTGTTTGTGATTGTTCCATTGTTTGTGCACTGTTTCATTTTCTTATTGAAGTGTGTCTTTTTATTTTATATTTTCATTTGCATTCACAATTTAATTGACTTAGTTATTTTCATTGCTTTATCATTGCACATTTAATTAAATTTAACATTTGTGAATTAATTTGCATTTACTTAGAATTCTTTTCAAGATTTATTATTGTTTAGCACTTGTGAATTAATTTCAGATTTTCAATTATTGCCTAAACTTTTGAATTTTAATTGAATTAATTTTCTTGAATTTTGTGATAAATTAATTTTGATTTAATTTTAATTAATTTGATTCAAAAATTAATTAAACTTTACTTTGTTTTCAAGTAACAGTAATTTTCCCGCTATGGAAATTTCACTTATAAAATTTGAATTTAATAAATTTTTGTATTTAAAATTTTTATAAGTGTTTTCTTTGTCTTTATCCAGTATATATTTATGATTATATTTATGTTAGGTAGAAACATAGAGTGGTAATTTATTTGCTTTCCTTCAATTTAGTTGAAGTGACTTAGAACCAGGTTAGTACTTAGACTTCTGAAATCAGGGAAATACTTAGACTTTTAAAGTTGTTGATGGAGTGATGCCCTTTGATTAATTTAATTACTTACAAGATTACCTCACACCTGTTTTGATGAACTTAGTCTGATTTTCTGCAATACTGGTAAGTGTTAAGGGATCACTGTTGCCTTTAGAGTATTCAGTCGTTTAACGTGTTATGAGGGTTCAGGTGTCTGGCTTTTTGGTGAGGTAATGATGAATGGTAACCAGATACTTGGCACTTCGTATCAATATACATTATATACATATATATATATATATATATATATATATATATATATATCTATATATATATAATATATATATAGATATATATATAACATTATATATATAGACATATATACTATATATACATATATACTATATATATATATACTATATAATATATACATATATATATACATACATATATACATATATACTATATATATATACATATATATACATACATATATATACATTAATATACATACATACTACATATAATTATATTATATCTATATATATATATATATATATATACATAATATACATAATATATACATATATATAGTATAACATAACATATATACATACATACATATATATATATATATATGTATTATTTAAAGGGAGAGAGAGAGAGAGAGAGAGAGAGAGAGAGAGAGAGAGAGAGAGAGAGAGAAAGATAGTGCGTGTGTGTTTTTATTTGGGTTTAGTGTGTATGAGTAAAACACATTTATGTACGCGGATTAACCTGTGGCTGTGCGAATAATTACGGTTATTTCGCAAAACAGACAGCTTTATACTCCTTATTGATGCAAACATAAATATTCATATGTACGCAAAGTATATTTACTTCACAGAGCACGTAAATAAGAACATAAAGCCGCACACTCTGGAGATATCAGCATTCGACAGCCGTCGACCAGAGATGTCAACACAGCATTTGTGCAATATATAGTTCAGAGAACTCAAAACGTCCGCGGGGAAAACTGCGAGCGGTTTTAGCTTTGGTGTGCGCTTGCTTGAGGGTAAAGGATCAGGCAAAGGTACACACGCGCCACATATTGCTTGTTAAACCTTCTGAAGGCACAGATCGAAGCAGAGGCTTCTTTCCTGGAAAACACCTCCAGGAGTCGGGAGTCAAAGGGAAACAGTGATGAAGACAGCCAAGACGCTTTCTCGTGTTTGGTGCATCCAATCTCGGTTCTTTCTCGCTTCTTCTTCTTCTCAGACGTTGCTGACGCATGAGGGGATTATGTTTATGTTGTTTTCTTTGATTTTTTTTTTTTTTAGATCTTGGTGAAATTTTCTTCGAGATAATTCAAAAGTATTTTTTAAGTAAGAGACGAAGAGTAAATTCAAAAGATATTCTCCAGAAAAGCTGTTTTAGATTTCTCAGGTCTTACACATTACTAAGGCTAGAGGGCTGCAAATTGGTATGTTGATCATCCACCCTCCAATCATCAATTATACCAAGTTGCAACCATTTAGCCTCAGTAGTTTATATTTTATTCAAGGTTAAACCTAACCATTATCGTGCTTCTGGCAATGATATAGCATAGGCCACCATCGGGCCGTGGTGAAAGTTTCATAGGCCCTGCCTCATAAAGCATTATACCGGGACCACTGAAAGATAGATCTATTGTCTGTGGCCTAGACTATACGCTGTAGAGGATGTACAGAAAACGCGATTGCACCCTAGAATCCTCAGCGCATTTTCTACCGCATTTTCTTTAAGTTCACGGTACTGAACTGGTTGTTTCAGGAAATTAATGGTGTGTTATTCTATCATAATTACTTCAAAAAATAATTTATTTAAGACTCTGAACTCTCAACACAGCTGATCATACTAGTTAGCTCTGGTATAAAACAAGCAAATGCTTGAAAGTTGGTGCAAATCATATCGGTTGTTTGTTGAAAATCCATTTTATAATATATATTCTCCTTTTAATCTGTTTAGTCGGCGAACCTTCCATGGAAGCTTTTTGATGATCCATTCACGGGGACATATACGATAAACAGGCAGTTCATTTTATGGAGACGCAATAAACTTACACTATAGCTATCGGAACTCAGGGCAGAACGACACTTGTATAAAATAGAGATTCCAGATAGGTAGACGAGCTATTCTAGGCTAGATTGCAATGCTTACGGTGCATTCTCCATATACCAAAACGATTAATGAAACATTTTTATTTCTGCATTCTGAAGGTGACCTGTTTCCTTACTAAAATTTCATGGTAAACCGCAAAGTTATTTTTCATGTTAATTTTATTTGTCCAATTTACTTGCATCGACTAGGTTACGTTTGGAGATGATCTGCCACTACATCCAAGGGATTAACGGGAAGAGAACTGCTTTGTTCCAGAAAAAAGAGAAAAGACATTAATTCCAAATTCCCCCAAAAATTATTAATAAATGAGAAACTCTTCTTCATATTCCACGAAGAATGCATAATCTCCAGATAAATTCGTCTGCAGGGCTAAAGTCCACAGAAGAACAACGGTGGATCAAAGGAGTAACTTCAGCCTAATTACAAGTGCGAAAGGATTAGCCTGAGGATTTTCCCAAAAGATTTGAAGCGTGTGAAGGATTAGTTAAATTTGAGGAATTTCAGCAACTTCGAATCAAGCAGAATGGATAATAATACTGTTAATTGCTTGAAGATTACTTGAAGATATTTTCATCCTTGTTCTTTATCATAAAGTAAAGTGTTTTCAATTATTA
Organism: Macrobrachium nipponense; assembly: GCF_015104395.2. Lineage (NCBI taxonomy): Eukaryota > Metazoa > Arthropoda > Malacostraca > Decapoda > Palaemonidae > Macrobrachium > Macrobrachium nipponense. The sequence continues at coordinate 64,018,228 of NC_087210.1, forward strand.
TTTATCATCATAAAACGAGATATGATCAATATATTTATTTTCGAGTCAGAGCGCCCATTAACCCATTCTTTCAAGTATTTAATGATATTTGGTTGATGAAATATCTACGCCTCTATTTGTGGTGACGGTGTCCTCATAGAACTTGTCCCCAGTTGCATTACTTTGTGTTGTGCCTTAACTTCTGTGTAATAGGCTCCCCCAGTCACATATTTCAATCCCCCTGCTTGATAGACCACATCCGATTTTCTTATCTTTCACCATTTTTCTAAATCTTCTAATGGGAGTCGGGCAGGATATTAAGGGATTGATATATATATATATATATATATATATTATATAATATATATATATGAATATATATAATATATGTATGATATATACATGTATATATATACACACACGCACACACACACACACACACACACACATATATATATATATATATATTATATATATATATATATATATATATATATATATTCCTTAGACTGAAATTGAAGGGCAAGAGCACAAATGCAATCGAAAGAAATGAGTCGCCTTTCATTTATTAGTAAGTTGCAAAACATCGCAGAGCAGCAATACACAACCCTGTGTAGAAATCCCCGAACGAAACTTCAATGAAGAGAAAGTTACACAAACGATAGTACAAACAACAGTCGCCGGCAAACGAAATTCGTTTTCGCAGTTTCCCCAACAAATACACTAAAGTCATCGAAGAGAAGAATAAAGCTTCCTGCAGGTTATGTTCATTGTGTTTGTTTGTGGCTTCCTTCTTCACTGTAGCTCATTGTGCTTAACATTTTAATCAAATTCATAGTTTTATGTGGTTGTTGTCGGTTTTTCAATAGTTTGGTATCTTGTCATCCAGTATTAATGATTACTTTTATGTCATATATTCACCTTTACACTTAAATAGCCCCTCAGTACACGAAGGAACCGGACCATTGCCAAGCAGTTAGCTGTGCCATTCACCGTTATTCGACATCCTTCATTTTCAAAATGTTTTGAGATGAGGGGATTAATGCCGAAGTCAATTAGTTTGTGATTGAACTTCTCTACTGTGCTGGAAATAAATTAGGATCGTCAGTTTCAATTGGGGATATCAATAAATAAAAAACAAAAATCATTTAAGGCAAAAATGTTATGAATTTAATTCCTTGGGAAAGGATCTTTACCATAATTTCCTCAGTCTACTCAGCTGTAAATGAGTACCTATCCCTGATGGGGTAGGGTCCAGCTATGGGTTAAATAGCAAAACTCAGCAATGATGTTAAGAAATGAAGGAATAAACGACAACGGCGTAAATGGAACCTTTGGCAACAGAGGAGCTTCGTCCGGCAGCCAGGTATTCAACCCAATTGAAGGGGAAGATGGTCAGGTACTTGGAGGTCGTCATCCAGCAACTGACCACCACAAAGACAGTAACCAACAGCCTGAGATTGGAGCTACAGAAGCAAACCAAAGGAAGAAATGGACAAGAGAAGAAAATAAAGAAATATGGAGATGCTACATCAGATGCAACCCGACGGAGAGAGGATATAGAAGAAGGTTGGTCAACATCTGGAATGAGAGGAATAACACCCCCCAAACAGAGCAGAGGCTGGCAGACCAAGTAAGGAACATAAAGAAAAAGAACTGGCTCTCCCCAACAGAAAGAGAAGAACTGGAAAGGGAAATGTCACACGACAACATAATAATAATAATATGGTTGCCGAAGAGTAGAAAATGAATGGGGTTCATCTTTAATACTGCGCAGAAATTGATGATCTCAATCAGTCACATTTCTATAACAAAAAATATTGATTTCTTTAGTGAGAAGTAAATATGGGAGCATGAAAGGGATGAAGAAGTTGGATTCGGGTAACTAGGTGAAAGAGATAAAAGGGAACGGATGAAAAATAGAGGCCAGAAATCACTGCTGGTAGTGATAGGATAATTACAAGGGGTCCTCGGCCTGTAAACCTTTCGTCGCTAAAAGGACGATGTCGGTGGTGTCATCTACGGGAAGGACGAAGCTGAAGAGATTGAAAAGGAATGTATATAATAGAAACATTAATAACGCAAAGGAAACTGGAAGCTAATCAAGTGACGTGTGGTGGATTGATATTCTAATTATTATGGTGGACGACATACGGACAGACCTTCCGAGTAACTGTGGGGTCATTATCCTCAAACATTTGTAAGAAATCATTAAACATCGAAGGTTGGATGGTTTTAAATTCGGAAAAAGTGCAGAGCATAACGATTCAAACAACAAATATGTTTTAAAAGCCCATGAATTATGTCTCAATAACAGTAACAGACACACTACTAGAAATTCCTTAGATTGAAACAAGGCAAAGAACTCGCGACGACTACGTGGAGGTTCTAGGAAATAGTACATACACAAGAGGTCTTCAGACGGAAAATTTACAAGCTTCTCTGGGAGCAAAAGCTAATCCCAACTTATGGTTGTCTTATCTAACAGCAATAGAATAACAAGAACTGAAAATATCATCATATTTCAGAACTGTCTGTTCCATCCTATACACACACACACAAAAAAATAAAAACATTTAGTTGATACTGCACTTCTTTCTCATGGTGCAACATGTCTACGTTCTTTTTTTTATTTCACTACTAAAGTACCGACTATTTTCAGCTCCAGAAGCAGCCTGTGTAGGATTGCATACTTTACGGCCCCGTAATAGAAAATAATAACATGAAATTAATCATGTTTGGGATTTTTTAATGTGTGGTAGTTTAATTAAGAAAACGAGGGTGGTTGTTTAGGTGACTTAAATCTGAGAGAAGGTGGCTGTCCTTGGTGAATTAAATATGAGAGAAGCTGGTTGTTATTGGTGAATTAAATTTAAAGAGAAGGTGGTTGTTCTTGGGGGACTTGAATATAAGAGAAGGAGGCAGGGGAGATAAAATAATTAGTAATGTCGGGCATTCCTGTATGGAGTGAATATGAACAGCCTTATATAAAAAAAGGCGTTCAGGAATGAACTTCTTTGTTGGAAATACAAGAGTTAGAAGAAAAGAATCTCTGAAAGTACTCTTGGGAGGAGAAAATAGGAAGGAAAATGTCTTAAAATTACGCTGTAACAGAGGAAACAGAGCGCCATCTAGGCAGTAATAAGAGTGGATTGGTGGAATGGTGAAAAGAGCAGATTGCAACATGCCTAGTTAAATCACCGAAACAGGAGTGAAATAGAATTTTCAGCTGAAAACGAAGCGTCAACAATGTGTAAATAAATATTCTGAAAACAAGGAAATCTGATAATAACCCATACGCTATTTGTACAGAAATTCATGACATGACCGATAAAATCAATGTATTTGCAAACAGCGAGTGTGTGCTCTTCTGCAACAAAATACCCCAATAGGAAACAAAAATCCCCTGTAACAGCAGTTAACAGTATCTGGTTATGCCGTAATATTGACGGGTTCTATGCAGGACACGACCCGACCACTCTGCAGGCATTCAGTCACTGGGCTCAACTCGACTGGTGGTCTGACAATCCTGACACATCCGTCAGGGACTGCAAATGCATTGCTGACTTTGCACGACGTCCTCGCTGCCTTTCTGTCAAACACTGAACGACGCGTTTCGGGTATTTTTTTTCATTAATAAAGTCTTCTAGATTCGTACTCGTACATTCTCGAATCATTTTCTGATACAGGATCGTCGTTCGAACCGAAGAAATGCATGACTTATTTCAAGTGTAAGAAATATATATAGTCATTCAAGTATTTATACACACACGCACAAACACACGCTATATGTTTGTACATTCATCACGTTCCATATCTTCGTGAAGTGTTATATATATATATATATATATAATATATATTATATATATATATATATATATATATATATATATATATCCCAACATAGGCACAGCGCCATAACCTGCAACGGTGCACACAGTTCCGTTTCTATTTCAATACTTTTTCTTCCCGTCACATTTATCCAGCAGTTTCTAGGTCTTACTTTCCTTTCTCCCAACAAAAAATTATTCTTTATAAACTATGATATATGCAGTTTTATAATTCAACTGTAATTGTTCAATTACAAACAAAGACAAACACTTAAATAACTTATACATCTATAGAAACGGAGTGATTCTATGATGGAATCTCGAAAAACAAAACGCCCAATTTATACCAAAAACCTGAATATATTAATGAAAACAAAATTAATCTGAATTTGAAAACGGCCACAGTGACAAAGGAATCATGCAAACAAAAAGGAGTCAAATTTGATAGTCACAGAATAAAAAGGAGCCCTAATATCTATTCCGGCAGTCGAATAAAAATGGAAACAATTCCGAGCATTTAAGTCCCTTTCTCGTCCGTTCCTAACCCATTACCTACTTTTCAGGCTTTCGACTCAAATGTTGACATTTGTCGGTTTCCTTTAGTTCTCTGAGAGCCAATCGAAGTTTGCCGAGGCTGAATTGAGGACAAGGGATTAAAATGGGGAAAAAAAAAAATCCGTAAATTTATTCTCTTGACGATTCACCTCTCACAATGCCTAACTTTGGCAAGGTGTTCCTTTGCAAAATTATATACCTTGAAACTTAACTCTAATTTCACATTTATAAAAATGTTTCTCATTTGCAACAAAATGAAGTGGATGATAGACTCAACAGAAATTGAGAATGGACACGTAAGTGGTGCAATCAGTTTGGAAGAGACAGAATTTCAGCGAACTTTAGACCTTAACCATTATCCATATCATACTGTGCTCCTACTCCTTGATCCTCAATGCAATGATTGAAAGTTTAAATTTTACCCGCGAAAAAATATCTAACGTTTACATACAGATTGGACATATGGCTTTTTTTTTTTTTTTTTTTTTTTTTTTTTGCTCAAATCTGCTTGGGTTGTAATCTTGTTTACACGACTTTAGTCTTCAGCTTTCTCACCATTCTGGACAAAATTATTAGGTGGTGGTGGTAGTAACCTTATTCTTAAATATGGCATTTTAGGCAGCAGATTCATGATATTCAAATGTTTCGAATGTGAGTAGCTCTACTGCCACCTAAAATAATAGAAAAAAAATTTAGGCACTTATTAATGATTCCAAGTATACAAAGACAAAACTTAAGCAAAATGTGGGGCAGTGCTTAATACCCAACAAAGTAGATCTTAACCTCACCCAACTTAACCTAACGTAGGAGCAAGATCCAGCCTAAACAGATATTGGAACTTTATCCCCTGGGATTCCCTCCTTAATCTAGTCTATGGGATGCGCCTCACCTTCAGTTTTTCTATGAGAGTAATGCGTCTTTAGAAAGTACGATATAACATCCATTGGCCACTTCAGCCAAACGAATAGCATTTTTCCTTCAAGAAATAAAACAAGACAAACAAGATGTATTTGATATTTTTAACTGTCTCTCGGAAGGAAATTTTAAATAATAAATGAATACTTCCCTATTCATTTTACAGTATTTTTATCATATATTATCAGATTTTGATGAAGACGCACTTTCAATCATGAAACCCAGATTTTTATGAGCACGAGCAGTTAGCTCATAAGACTAAAGAAAATAATATGAACGCAACTACGGCTGTATAAGGACATCTAGATTTACTGCTAATTTATTCAAATAAGTGCACTCATAATGTAAAAAAACAATGGTAATGTGTGGTCTAGACTTCAAGTCGTAAAACTTCATATAATTTACCATCATTCGTCATATAGTGCATATATGGAAGCCAGTGGCAATCACACACACACACACATACATTTACATATATATATATATATATATATATATATATATATATATATACATATATATATATATGTATAATCTATCTATCTATCTATATATATATCTATATATATATATATATATATATATATATATATATAATCCAAGGCGGGTCAGGGAAAGGCACTATCCATATGCATTTTTATTAAAAATATAATGGCCGACGTTTCACAACTCCACATAGTTGCATTTTCTAGGCTGCAAACACGCGAACATGGCAATCAATAAACTAATAATTATATTAAATTAAAACATTCAGAATATAATTGATAAAACATTTACTTAAAGAACAAGCAAATGGCCGGTGACAACCTACCCAGAAGGAAGTTAAAAACATACTACTGTACTCGTATAGAGTTGTAACTCTATAAGAGTACAGTAGTATGTTTTTGACTTCCTTCTGGGTAGGTTGTCACCGGCCATTTGCTTGTTCTTTATGTAAATGTTTTATCAAATTATATTCTGAATGTTTTAATTTAATTATAAATATTAGTTAATTGATTGCCATATTCGCTTGTTTGCAGCCTAGAAAATGCAACTATGTGGAGTCGTGAAACGTCGTCATATATTTTAATAAAATGCATATGGATAGTGCTTTTCCCTGACCCGCCTTGGATTGTTTTCGAGCTGTTGCTCCGGAAATTGGAGTTAATATATATAATATATATATATATATATATATATATATATATATATATATATATATATATATAACATCATATACAATAAATATCCGAAGTAACATAAATATAGAGTAAAATTAATAAAATAATAGCCCTATGAAGATAAATGGAGATAATAATTTCATTTTACTCTTTGGAGCTAAGTTTTTCTTGAAGTTTATGGGTCTGAATTTTTTGGTGTCGTAAGGAAGGCAGGATATCTCAGTCCTGAAAGGCATAAGCAGGTTTATTACTAAGACGGAATCTCACACAACTAACTTTCAACCAATTTACATTTTTCTATTGACTGTATTCCTCAAGTGCAAGAGATACTTCCTTATGGAGCTTATAGAAAGAATATAATTCTGAATCAAGACTTTGAATAATGGAAAATAAATCTGAAAACTGATAAATGACAGAAAATCTTAAATTACAATTTGAATCCCTGGAAAATAACGCTGCATACTAATTCTGTTTTGTTCCTGCAAAAATCTTTGAGTCAATTTACATTTAATGTTGCCTTTTGTGATACTAAGTTCTTTTATTTTTGTATAACATAAACAGGCTTCTTCACTTTCAACATGATATTGGTATATTACAGCACTCGTTATAATATTAAACGCTAAATACCTCAACCTCGATGTCGATACTGCAACGAAAATTATTATACACGATGACTACATAATGGAAGAAATTTGTTTTATGAAATAACTAATGAACATTTTTTTTAATGTATAATGATCATATGTAATATCATGTCTCATTTCTACAGTATACAAAACGGGAATAAGCCCAAGAATCAAAGAGGTCATTCAATGTCGGATTAAGCCTTCACCCCATGGGCGCTCATGGAAGAAGTTATTTATAAACGAAGCTGTTTAGCCATCAGAAATGTGAAGTTCCCAAATCCCTCTACCGCGTTTACGACTTCAATGCAAACAGCCCTAATATGAAACCAGAACCCAGAGTTAGCGATAAATTATCGATTCTTTTATGACAAAAGTATCGCGAGTGACTTCATTAGATATGACTTAATATAAGCAACTTTCAGGGGCTAAACTGACAAAATATCAATTGAATTATATTATTTAGGGTTGCCTGGCTTCATAACATAGACGATCATATTTGTTGGTAACATCAGAGCTACCTCATGGAAAGCTGACAAATATTATATTAATAATACAAATTTCAAGCATGACACAGTATGACTATGTTATACAAATAGCTTACTACTTTAGTTAAATCCAAATATACATTAGCATTCTTGGTTAGGTTTTGTAAAGCAACAGTAAAAGTATAATGGAACTTTCATATAACTTTAAGTAATTCACGAAACCCTAGCTTTCTATTTCGTAAAGTTTAGCCGAATCTACGTCTCCATTCTCAACAGACCAAATGCATTAACCAATTTTACTAGACAACAGCATCAAACCATTTTTCATAAAGGTCATAAATTCGTTCCTCAATTTTTAAAGTAAATTTCTATTAATATGAATCTAGACCATCCGTCGGGTTCCCTTCTCATCTTTTCATTTCATAGATTTGTGATCATCGGTTATTTTCCAAATCAATCTCGTTCAGGATGATATATTATTATCTATGATAACCGCTTGAAGTCTCCCTTTCTTCATATCAAGCTGGATTACTTCCACAAAAGAATATCGATCAACTTATTTCTAAACAACCTGTTTACCCACATTTTCACTCTATCTGAAGTTTGTCTTGCTAAAAAAAAAAATACCCCGAAAAAAGTATTTTTCCGTTCTCATCCAATAACGTCACTCAAATGACAGGTTATTTGTTAATTATCCAACTACTTTTTTTGTTCCGAAACTCACTTCTCTCCATACTGGATCCCTCTCCCTCCAAAGGCCCTCCCTATCCAGCCCTCTTCCAAACTCGACACTTGGACCTCGGTAGTAGCTCTCAACGGAAATTGTATTCCTTATTGGCACAGCGAATGGCGTCGCCGTTTACATGCGTATAGTACAAAGGTGGATATGCCAGGTTGGAGCCATTACGGAAATTGTAATTTTCCCAAGGGCAAGCTGTGGAATACTGACTGCACAGTATATTCTACCCAGGACCCACTGATTCTGCCGAGGAGTGCCAGGACCCACAAAGTCAGGGATTAATGATGAATCACAAATTCGCCGTGTAAAGTGAGCCATCTCAGATCAAAGTGCTCCACTGAAGCGCAGATATATATACTATCACTACTTCTTGGAATACTTTGATCCGAGGTGATGTCGAGTTGAGTTGAATACAAAGTTTAGGCCAAAGGCCAAGCGCTGGGACCTATGAGGTCATTCAGCGCTGAAATGGAAATTGACAGGATCAAAGGTTTGAAAGGTTTAACAGGAAGAAAACCTCGCAGTTGCACTTTGAATCAAGAGTTAGGAGAGGGGGGAAAGTAAGATGAAGAAAGAGAATACGAAAGGAGGTACAGTAAAAGGAACGAAAGTGGTTGCAGCGAGGGGCCGAAGGCACGCTGCAAAGAACCTTAAGCAATGCCTACAGTGCACCGCATGAGGTCCGCTGACGGGATAGGTGACGTCGACCTCCCTCAACTACCACAGTTCGAAAAATAGAACAGAAGCCATCTTGAGTAGGTATTTGGTGAATAAAGATAATCACTAAATTGTACAGTGGAAAAAATACTAAACAGAAAAAGCCTTCTTACAATACGATTTATGCTGATATCTTATGGAGGCTGCCTACGCCATTACCAATACAACTTTGACTGTATTTTAATTATAAATTGGTCAAGTCGTTATCATTTTCACTGTGTCAAGTACTAGATAGCAATTTGATAACAATCTACTGATTAGTACAAAAATTTTGTATTATCACGTTTCCAATTAAAACCGCACAGAATGGGAGTCCAATTTCCTCTTTTCTGAATCAGTATGAAAAAGTCTATCAGCAGATTCTGGGATGGCTAAATACAATATGTCGAACGTGTGTTTTTTCCTTTTACGTAGAGACTAATTAACTGTTTATAAAACAAATTTCGATCCAATTATTGTTCTCGGATACAAAAACTAGGGAAATGGGAGGTGACTGACACTGTGAAATTCTGAGAAAGGCGTGTTTTTTTTTTTTTTTTTTTTTTTTTTTTTTTTTCCGGAATTGAAGCCATCTGTCAGTGACATTATAGGTTTTTTTACCTTTTATAAAATGTCACTAACACTCTAATTGGTTGAAAAATTCAATGAAAATTCGATAATGAATACTTGAAAGTTGTTATTTCTGGGGAACTCTTATGTCAATAGCAGTGTCACATAAAAAAATAACTGAAAACGCATCTGGGAATATGAGGAATAAACAAAAAACTAATTCTTATCTAATGCGATAAATGTGTATAAATATCCGTTGATAATGAGAAGGTGGCAGGGAGAGCAAGGCTATTAGGACACTTAACACTATCACTGGTCAGCTGGTATGGTGGCTTGTATCGTTAAATGTCGCTCAGATGTCGCGGGTTCGCACCTCTCTCAGAGCGATAAAAATCATTGTCTGTTTCATGACCAGTTATTGCTGTGGTGTGGGGTCTGCAGTGGGAGGTTGAAACCAACATCCTTTGGAACATTGAATTTCAAGTTAATGGACTCTGTATGCTTGTTCGATGTGAAAAGGGTTTATTTACTAAAATAATAATAATAATAATAATAATATAATAATAATAATAATAATAATATAATAGTGTAATCTGATTTGAAACTTTATATACAACTGAAAATGAAGGTGTCCACATTGGATATAAACGCTGCCTGCCGCACTTTTTCTTATAAATTAAATGAATGGGAAGAGTTTGAAAGTAAATAACTGGAACACAAAGGACTTAGTATAAGCAAAAATTTACATTTTATGTATAAGCACCAACTAACACTAAAACAACTTCTTGATAATTTAAAAAAATTCGAGGAAAGGCAAAACTAAATTAGTCAAGACATGGCCTCCAATGCTATGTTCATAATTTGAGAGCTGTATATGATTATTTGATCCTATTACACGCCTAGACGCAGATATGATTCTCTCTCTCTCTCTCTCTCTCTCTCTCTCTCTCTCTCTCTCTCTCTCTCTCTCTCTAGGTCAAGCACGCTTCATAACTTTTCTGTGAAACACAATGGACCAGAACTCTAACAATGTCCACTGAAAATACCTCGAAACATTAATTTCAAGAGGCACAATGCTAAAAGAATTGATATTGGCCGATATAAAAGCAGATGTCGTATGAATAAGAATGGAAAAATGACAAAAGTAAAATGTGTCACTGAGTAATGTCTTATATAACACGAGGTTATGAGCGGAATGTAGGCCAGAGGGGCCTGAAGCTACAAAGGAAAGGAAAAGGCGGGGGTGGGGGCGGGGGCGGTCCTCGGAGATTGACACTTCGGGTAGCCGGAACGGTGTTCGATTCGTGAAATGGAAATGTAGTCTCAGGCAAGGTATAATGAGATGGTCTCAGGCGCGATGCCACTAGTTGGTAAACACTGAGAGAGAAAAAAAAAATTGCAGTAATATAAATGAAAATAAAGTAGAAAATGACTATGAATCCGGAACCAGTCAACTCTGGGAAAATGAAGTAGGGGAAGTGAAGAAAATGCTTCGATCCTTTTAACTAATGCTCAGGTTAAAAAACTGAAAGTTAATAAATTTTGCTTGCAAGATTGGTAAGCAGAGAGAATACAGTTGTAAAAAGATGAACAATTTGTATCAAGTACCATCTTTTCAATAGTTCACCATAGAAACGAAATGAAAAAAAAAAACGAACAAAAGGAAATAATACGCATCAAAAAGATAGTCTGCAGTGCGTAAGGCAAAATTTTTAAAACCGACCCGTCCGCCTCCCCCCTCCCCCCCGCCCCCCCTCCCCCCCCATAAGATCAAGCAAACAAACGAGGAATCCCACGTTGTGATATTGTTAAAGTTTAGTGCTCGGCTACAGGAGGAGGGGGATTGAGAGAGAGAGAGAGAGAGAGAGAGAGAGAGAGAGAGAGAGAGGTCATAATGAACCGACGAAGAAGGCGCAAAATAAAAAGCTAATGCTGAGGGGATAGATGGGATAATTTGGAGAAAATAATTAGGCTAACATCTAATTTTGTGAAAGTAGAATGGATTCAACTGCATGAAATTTCTATTCTACCGCCCACTAGGCTTGATCCTTTGTGGGACAGACGAGAACGAACTACTCATGAGCCATGAAGAATAGTTGATGAATCAGTTAACTGACGTTTTTCGATGACAAGGACAAACGGAAAGGAAACCTGGTGCCCTTAACCAGAGAAGGCCGGATACAAATGAGAAAATAGAGAGCGCAGGAAAAGTAGTGGGTGGGGGGAGGCTAGCCAGAAAGTCCTACGTTCTGAGGAGGGGTTTGTATAGTCAAACGAAACGGGAGAGAAATCTTTACCGAAACGTGAAATACGAAGATTAATTGTTTCCCTGAACAGATGTTCGTAAATGGTTTAAGGCGTCTCTCTCTCTCTCTCTCTCCTAAAAAGAGAAACGTGAGAGATCATTTCGTTCTTTCCATCTCTATTTTGTTCTTGCGAAAAAAAAATGCTGGTTATAATGATGGAATTGCAGAGGTAAAAGTTCCTACAACGTGCGACGAAGACAAGTGAAATGCTGCCGTAATGAGCAATGTAAACCCATAAATTCTATGAGAATATATAATGATTTTAAGGAGACAACCACTTCAACATCACTAGGCGCCATCCATAATACTATTTGAATGCACTGCATTAACCAAATAAATACTTAAGGGGTTTAAGCATGGCCACCGAGAGAGAAGGCCTAGCGGATTAAACGTCATCAGGGTTTTCCCAAGCAAAGGTAGTCCGACTGACCTAGACCTACGGTCAGTCAGACTACCTGCTTTAGTACTGCTCTAAATTCAGAAGGGGTCACACCGCTGATTTTTTTCGAGTGAATTACCATCTTTTTTGCGTTATTTGTAGACCAAGGGATATTTGATAGTGAACATAAGTTTGCGAGTGTTTCTGCGACGATGCCTTATCATTGTGTTGTCCCAAATTGCAAGGGGAATTACGAGACAGGGCCCAAGGTCAACATATTTTCTTTCCCAAAGAATGAAGAACTCGCAGCAAGATGGATACGAGCCATAAAACGAGAAAGCTACACCCCGACCAAATATAGCAAAGTGAGTATACAAAATACACTTGACATTTACCTCATTACTATTGAAATTATAATATCGTTTGTGGAATATTGTGTAGTGTTTTTGCTAATAAAATCAATATACGTAGCTTAGGAGGATCATGGACATACAGCTACATTTGCATTAATCACCATGATGTATTTATTTGAGATATTCGGACACGTCAATATTCGTTAATGGTGCAATAGTTTTTAATATACTGCAAATTCTGTATTTTCAGGTTTGCAGTTTACATTTCGTGCCAGAGGATGTTATATGGGAAAAATCCTGTTATGACAAAAGTACTGGCACAACCTCAACTACAAAACTGAAAATACCACAACTTCGTGAAGGTGCCATTCCATCTCAGTTACCTAACTGTCCCTCGTATCTGTCCGGCCATCGCATCGAAGGAGAGAATCTCCAGATTCGAAGAGAGCAAGGAAGGAGCAATCAGCGATGCAGGCTGCAATAGCAGAGAGTGTTGCAGTAGACATTTTGTATACAAATTCTAGGCTATTCAGTTTCTGTTGATGAACTTGTTGGGAAGCTACAGTTTTTTAGATACTCAGTTATTGGACTTTGATAAAAAATAATGAGGGACTTTCAATTTGTCGTGTTGCGCAATTCCCGTACCCAAAAATAATTTTATCCCTAATAATAAAGAATAACTGCGAAGTGCAAGCTTTCGTTCAAGACACTGAAGTAAATCGATTAGGGGACTTCAAGATTCCCGTAGAAGTTCATGATACTAATACACTTGAAAAGATATTGGATAACTTAAGTAGAGCGGATAGCTATAAAAGAAGTTCAAAAACTTGCAACAGCATTAGTGTTATTCAATTGGTGATTTCATTTTTATCCATTCTTTAGATGAACCAATCATTCAAACATTCTACCGTACTGAAATTTGTTTGTGAACAACTGCATTTAATGACTCTTAATAAGTTGGATTATTCATCTGAGTTAGTGATATTTTCCTCTGTCTTCTATAATTGTTTTCTCCCCAGGAATACAGGCTCTTGAGAAATAAGAAATTTCTTATATTACCTAGCTACTCCATTATAAAAAGGGTGTTTGTTTCAAAAAAATTCAGTCCAGCCACGGAACAAGATGATACAAATTTCTTGATGTACATCAAAAATAAGTATAAATCATTATTGCCCAATGACAAAGTAGTGATCCTGATGGTTGATGAAATTCATCTTAAACCATATTTTTATTATAAAGGGGGAAATATTGTTGGCTCAGCCTTTGATAGCAGCGAGGCTGCAACAAGCGCATTTGTTTTTATGTTAAATAGCGTACGGTCAAAATTCAAGGACGTTGTGCATATTATTCCTACTAAGTGTATGAAAGCCCAAACTTTGCATAATATAGTTGGAAGAAAATAAATCATTGGATTGGAAGAAATAAAAGGCTTTACAGTATTCTGTGTTGTGACCGATAACAATGCCATTAATGGAAAAGCTATGTCATTTTTTGCCCACCCACCAAAATTATCAATTGTATATCATCATCCTAGTCAGAGTGGTAGGCCTCTCTTCTTTATGTATGATTCCGTACATTTGTTGAAATGTATAAGAAATAACTGGGTAGCCCAAAAAGATACGAACCAAACAATGAAGTTTCCTCCCTTCTCCATTGAAAATATCGTACAAACACAACTTGACTATGCACCTTTTAGTACTTTGAAGAAACTTCAAAAAGTAGAGGATGGCTCACTTTTGAAACATTCATATAAGCTCTCGTTAAAAGCATTGTCTCCCTCAAGCTTTGAAAAACAAAATGTTAATTTAGTATTACAGATATTTAATGAATATGTGATTCAGGCATTGCTAACTGTGGGTAAAAATCACTGCTTACCTTATTTTGCACACGTCTCTGAATATATAAAGATTTTTTATACTTGGTGGACAATAATGAATGTAAAAAGTCCATTTAAAGGAAAAAGACTGAATCACGAATATGCCACCCCCATGACTAATAATAGCGACGACGCAAAGTTTCAGTATCTGAAAGATTTTTATGCTTGGCTGGAAATTTGGGATGAAACTAAAGAATTCGGTGGGACATTAACAAAAGAGACGTTCACAGCATTGAAACATACAACCAATGCGATGTTAGAGGTAACAAAGTACTGCCTGACTGAGTTTCATATGGAGTATGTGTTTGACAGGGAAATTTCAAACTGACAATCTCGAGTCCAGGTTTGGGCAATATCGACAGCTTGCAGGTGGCCTACTACAATATTTCTGTACGGCAGGTTGTTTTGAATGTGAAAAGAAGCTGAGGATGATGTCTGTTCTTAAACAAAAATTACCATTCCATGACAGAGCAGTACATGTAGCCATAAATGACGAAATTAATTGGAATGATTTAGAAACCACTCATACTGTAAAAGGTACTCTGCGTGACATATCTTTGCAAGTAACACAGAACGATATTGACAATTGCAAAGGGGTATTTCCAATAATCACATATTTAGCAGGCTACTGTTGTTATTCTGTTTACAAAAAAGGGAAATGTAATTCTTGCAAAGAAATGATCACTGGAGCGCTGATGATGGAGATCTTTCCAGAAATCACAAATATCTTTCGGAATTAGTAGGGGCTCTTTATTATATCCTCATGATACGGCAGCAAATATTGTTATGTATTGTTATATAATAATCAATAAATTAACACAAATACCTCAA
>NC_087210.1:64038527-64099822 GCF_015104395.2 Macrobrachium nipponense
GAGCTTTCACCCACTTAAAAGAAAAAAATCATTTAATTTAAGCCGCTGGAATATATTCTTAATATTTTGTATTTGCAAAATATAAATAAATTTTATTTATTTACTTATTATTAGTCCACAAAAAATCCTTAGTCCACAACTTCTCCCTAAAATTAGAAGCCTCATTTCCGCCATAGAGCGCCTGCTCTCTCGATCCAAAATTAAGGTTATAAGCTTACAGCGTTATAAGCGCTTGCGCTCTAAAGCTTAGCGCCTCAAAGATAAGAACATTTGCAACAATCCCTTGACTTCTTACCCGTTTAAGAAATTCTACGACCACTATCCATTTTTATTGAATTGAGTTTTCCGTATATTGAACTTTTATGTTAATAACAATCAAAATGTAATAATAATTGGTAATTTTCGAAACAATGCTCAAGAACTTTTGATTTCTATTTAATTTTGATACAGAGCAGAAGTGGTTGAACAATCAGAATTTAAGAAGCTCAGTGGAAAATAGTCAGTCACAAGAGCAAAGAAAGTTTTGTTTCATCACATAATATGAACACTTGGGCGTGTCCCCTGTGCCAGGTAAGCTCTGATTTCCAGCCACAGGGATGGGAGACCATTAATTTCTTAAACACCAATTGCGCCTCTGCCGACGTTGGCAGTGAATGACATCTATCCACCCATTCACCAACGAAGGTTTTAAGAGGATAGAGCATAACCATAAATGATAAATAGATGATCAATAGCTATTATTTGAAGATGTGATAGCTGTATACTGTAGTTCTTCCACCAAGGCGGCGCGAATACCAAATAGGTGCACAGTGATTCATACAATCTTTTTATTATTATCATTATTTTGGCGGTAGGATGTATAGCTTACTATCTTTCGGAAGAAAACAGAATAACATTTCCCAGTAATCAAAGTGTACTTAAAATTTGTCCACATAATTTTGCGTTAGTCAGTTTAATGTCTTGTTAGCAGTAGATACGGTTACTTGTCAATGTCTTCTTATATTTTCAGCATATTATGGTGGAGCATAAGTGTAATGCGACTTCAGTTTTGCAATCACAGTATCGTTATGTTGAGGTGATCTTGCCATTTATGAAAAAGTCTTAGTAACTAATCAGTGGGTCTGCAGGGGACTGGTTGTTTCAAGAAGTCTTGGCTTTCAAAGATTGCCTTCAGGACGACTTTACCAAACATTAGAAAACAACTTCTGTTACACTATTCGATGTGATGATAGTAGCATTTTTATATGCATAACACATCTAAGCTTAATGGTTCCATTCAACCTTACGTGTTGTAGACTAGTAATAAACAAGAAACTATAGTTTTATTGTTTAGGCTAGACTTATGCCCTGGAACTATTCATTTGACAAGATTTTATAGCATTTAAACCTTATTCTGACACATTTATTTCGAATAAATGAATATTTCTGAGTGGTAAAAGTTATCGAATCGTTGTACTAAGAAAAATAGATAGCCTTTAAGGATGGTAACAATAATGAGAAGAAACTTGGTCATGCAATCGTTAGCCTTGTGCCTGTTGATGAGGCAGTATTTTTTTATTTTTTAGTACTTTTTTGGAAATAGCTTTAAACCAAAATAGTCAAAATTGCTTTCTTATAGTAGTTTCCCTTCAACAATTCTCTCGCAGTACCGTTCCAAAGCCTTAGAATAGAAAGAAAGGACTTTGCTAGGCTTTTCTGTTGGTGGTTAGATCACATGATTTTTTCCAATATTTGATTCTGCACACAAATTATAATTTAATATTCCTTACTATAACTACACCTTCGAAACTATAATATTTCGAGAGATATTATAGGGTAATGATTAACTAACCTGTAATGAAATAAAATATTCTTATAATAATTAAAAGGGGGGGGGGGGGGCAATGGGCTGCCAAAGAAACGTTTTTGTCGTAGTATAAAAATAGTACCGTAAGCTATATTATAGACTGGAATTACCATATGGCTGCCCAAGGTCACATGCTTGGCAAGAAGATGAGATGGCCACTCCATGTTATTCACGTTCTGTTGCTCATAAACATTATGAGTGGGCGAGGGTGGTGTGAGAAAACTCAGCATAGGCCTGCTCACAGAAATGCATTCCCTCTTCTCTATTACTAAACGCAATTAAAGCTTATCATTATCGAAAAGTATATTTAAATCCAAATAAAGGAGGTAAAAAGAAATGCATTATTGGAGGTGCCTTTAAGATGTCTGTTTCTCTTCGACGTGGAATTTTACATCATACTGGGCAACAATACTGAGGGATACTGACAATGAATAGCTCACCCTAAGTGAAAATCTTAGGCACTTTTTGATAACACCTAATTTATAAAAGGGTAGGGATAGAGAACTTTATTTAATGTTATGATATTTATATGAAAAATACTGAATTTCGTCAATAAGCAACAACTAAAAAAAAAGGATAAAGAAGAGGTCGGCCCCTAGTCCTGTTATGTGAAGCTTACCGTTATTTCTCTCTCTCTCTCTCTCTCTCGTCATAAAAGTGATTAAAATAGTAAATTGAGCGGCGGAATATCATCAAAGAAAATGACAACCAGGGAGACGGGGCAATGAATGCTAATATGGATTATGGAACAACGAACCTGGGGATAAGGATAGTTATTTTGGAATTAAATTATTACACAGTGGAAAAAAAGGGGAGGAGGTGACTCCACTAAATTGGTAAAACCAGCATGAGAACCGCAGGGTGTGTTTGGAGAGGAGATGTTGAGATAAAGTGTTTTGCGTGGAGTAGGTATGTGGCATAAGAAGAATCAAGAAGGTGAGAAATACAGAGTCAAATTGAAGGTATGCTAAAATGCATATCGGACGTGATGGGATGAAACAGGACCCACTTAGACAGGTCAGACGGACAGAGAACCGATTTATGCTCTCTTTGCGCAGTGACGTCAGCTGATCCACATCTCACCTGCCAGTGCCCTCTCCCTCTCTCTCCTGCCTGCACCCTCTCCCTCCCTCTTGATTGATTTGGATATCTGTTACAACCCTTGGGGTTGTTATAAAAGTTCTTATTATAATAATTGTTGTCAGTAATAAATGTAACTCAGTGCTAAAGGTCAGTGGAAACAAACACTCAAGAAAACTTAACAATATTTAATACTTAAATACACAATTTAGATCAACCTTGTCGGAAGACAAATAACATAACTTGATAACCAGGAAGGACAAATACCAGTCCTTAGAAACAAACTGTATTCCCTAAAACTAAGAAGCTAAGTCCTAACAAAGACAGGAGAAATAACCGTTATTAATAATAAACTTGATTGGATCCAACAATTTAGCTGGCCAGACCAAAAATTACCCTAATACTAATTCCAAGAAAGAAGGAAGACAGAGTAAATAAAACTGGAAAACCATTATAAATCCTACCTATCAACACAAAACTAAGCACACAAAACCTTGTCTATAATAGACGTACTGAATGACGTTATATAGTCTCGACGCAAATATGACAAAATATATATATGTATATATATATAAGATTAAATAATATAAAGGATGTATAGTTCTTCTCACTTCAGTGGATGTATCAGAGGAGAGACAAAACTAGGGCCGTGATCCACTCGCCATAACAGCTATCAGGGCAGGTCCTGAACGCCAGAGTATTACCATAAAGGGAAAGCGATCCCAAACGAAAATCAGAGACACTCTGTCTACCTGGCGTCAGCCTCCCTACAGGCCATCTCACGAGCTAGCAAGCTCCCAAAACCATAGCAGCTGATTGAAGACGAAAGCGACGGCAACAATTCCCTGGGAATTCCTCCTCCTCAGGGAAAGGCAGGACTGGCTCAAGTCGCAGGTGACAGGAGCACCTGCGAGTACCTTATTGACGTACTCGAGCCGCAAGTCGAGGCAGGAGACACTCGAGTCGCAGGTGACAAGAGAACCTGCAGACAACAGACCAAGGCGAAGATCCAAAGCGTAATCCAAGGAATCGTCGTCCAAATAAACAGCCAAATAATCGTCATCCAAAGTCCAAATCAGTATGCTGCTCAAGGTACGATATCAAGGGAGTGCTCAAGCCCGAACTGAACTATGTCCGAGCACCAACGTCTAGACATCACCAAAACGCGTTCATAAACACTCGTAAAAAAAATAGAAAAACAATCGTTAAAACGATAGTTCGGTAATATAAACAAACGGGGAGGAGGCGCCTAACCACACTGAGAAACGTTAAATTAAGCCTTTACGCTAAACACTTAAAATGACCAGACAACGGACACTTAAATTTCAAAAATAAAATAAACAAATGCTCATACAAAACAAAGGCTATTCTGCCACAAAATGATTCTTAAAAACTAGCAATTAAACCTAGAAAAACAAAGCTGATCTAAATTCATAAAAGGCAAATAAAAAGTAATCTAGTTTTTCTAATAATATCCTAGATTAACAGACAGCATATCTATCATGTCTATAGTATATTTCTGAAAGAGGAATAAAGTTTATTTACACAATTTATATACAAATGATGCACATACACAGGTTAACACAGTCATGTTTGCTCGTTCCACATACTACTATTACCTTTTCACTTTCATATGTTTTTAACTTTCACTTCTGCAAGACTTATCTTTTTTCTTGTTTATCCTAATATCATTATTTAACTTTCTAATTTTAAAGAACACTGATATTCTTGCAAAGGCTGTGACATCATTTGGTAAATCAACTCCCGCATATTCAATTTCAGATACAATTTTTTAACATCCTGTAGATTGACTCCATGCACAGTTTGAAATAGTTCCCTCATTGTAGTTAATCGAGAATAAAATGATTCTGAGGGAGTGTACAGTTCACCTCTGTTTACTTCATCTGTCCACCTCTTTTCCTTGGTCATACATTCACTTGCTTTCTTGCCTAAGTGAGGATATTTTACACAAAACCTCCTTGCAATATGGCCACCAATGTTCCTTGCAATATGCCTACCAATGTATCTAAGAGATTCTTTTTTTATAACTACATCAATTGATTTACATCCATGTTCATAATCGTCAATCTCATCATCTACATCATTTTCCAGCTCACACCTAACATCTAAGTCTTTGAAACAGTTACTAGTAATGCAAAGTTCGACTGCTAGATCTCTTTCACAGAAAGTTTTCCCTTTATTATTTGTTTTCATCAGGCCATCACCTGTTGATAGACAGGATTAGGATGCTCATATGGCCCATGCATTTGTCGTATGCACCCAAATAAATGTTCCAGTTATCTTGATTCAATTTTCTAGTCAAAATGTACTGTACACCGAAAAGACTTACGAAGCATATTGTGCAAGCCAATTAGTGAGTGAGAAGATAAAACTACACCTTTCTGAAAGATATATAGCCCTTTACACTGTGAATCTTTTACTCTCATTGTTAAAACTACTTCAGCCATTCTATGCAGAACATTTATTTGGTCACATAAGTTGACACCAAATGCATTACGTGACTGTTTGTCCCCAAACTTATGAGAAGAATTCATTAGGGTAAACCACTGATCCATCATGTTGATGAACTCAGAAGTTTCCTTCCAGTACCTATTCACCAACAGTCCCTTTTCTCCAAGACATGAAATTGAACTTGAGTATGTATTTGATAAAAGTTGGGTTGCAAATTTAACTTGCTGTCACTGATGACCAGTTACATTCAAATGCATTTCACTAAGTTTATATGCTAAACCATACTCGGTCTTTGTCGCTGCTAACATTTTCCTGATACGGGCATCAGATATGAAACTACCATCCTTCAGGTAAAACCCAGAATCAACCAGATTATTCCTTATTAGTTCAACAAAAATACTCAAAGTAATGACACATTTGAATAAATACACTGTTCAAACAGTTCAACAAAACATACGAAAATTGCTCTACATTGCTATAAATACATAACAATTCCTTAAACACAACACCTCCTCCAATAAAACCTGTAACAAAGCCTTAAACTCAGACACTCACACACTAATACATAGTACTGCAATATAGTTTAATCACCTTGAAGCATAAGGAGAGATGGAATTGCATCATTCTTTAATGTTCGTTGTCGCCTAGGAGTATCGATACTAAGGAGTCTGGATTTCATCTCATCTTTGTAGTCAGTGTCAGAAAAATGCACAGAGCATACTGCTGCATTATCAGCGTTTGTGCTATCAGTACGACAATAGCAAATCCATCGTTGTCTAAGTTCTTTTGCCCTTGGAAAACGAAAGTATTTTACTTTTGGTGCTGATGTCTTTCTTCTTGTATTATATCACCCATATGCTGAACAGTTGTTTGGCATATCTGCAGAATTGAAGTATGCCTAGTGGAAAAATATTATAATGAAAAGGTGTACAAACGAAGATGACTTGGGTCAGGCTGGTGAACAGGACTGCAAGTCAGTGCATGTAGAGGTACAGCTGGCGTCATCACTCATTCCTCCTGCGTGCTCTACCTGCGCACCGTCTGACCTGTCCAAGTGGGTCCTGGGATGAAGCAGGTGCATTACTGAAACTGTTCTGTCACGTAGACGTAGCAAGTCTGGAGAAAAGTTGGTTAAATCTTGGCTAGTTTGGAAGTGTTAGCAGAAAGTAAGTAAGTAGGTGAGGAAGATTAAGGAAATGCGGGATATATGACAAAAAGGATCTTATTTTCTTCAGTAGTTATATACTGTATGAATGTGGCCATAATAATGCCTCAGGTCTTATTTCTCTAGAGGCTCCTCGTTTAGTCATTTGGCCACCAAGATCTGAACATATTATCTTTGATGGTTGTTACAATTTCTTCTTTTATGTATATAGATGAAGGAAACAACGGAAATAGATTAATAGTTGTCCTCCGTTATACCGTCGTACCCCGGACACCTTACCTCGTTTTCTTTTCATTTATTTCTCTCCAGAATGTAACAGCACTTTCCCTTCCTGTTATCAAGGAAGAGACAGACTTTCGAGTACCTGATCTGATTTAGTTTGAGGAATTTACCGTTGATCATCACCTTTTCCCTATTTTTTTATATTTCTTCACCTTTTATATTTCTTCACGTTTTCCGTATTTTTTTTATATTTCTTCTCTTAAGGAAAGTGGGTAAGAGAAGCAATAACGGTAACATACAGCCAATAACTTAAATTTATTCTTAATTTTTCAGTTATGGTATTTTTAAGGGTATTGTTCAACGGGTGATTTATGTCTTCGTTTTCCGCTTTGTATGTAGCTTGTTTCTGATCAAATTAAACGATACCAAGGGGTAATTTATTTACTTCTTTTCGTGACCCAATGAATTATTATTTTTTCTTCGCTCCTACTACTTTTTCCTCTACAAATGTTATTGTACTTTACCGAGGAAATGCTTACAGTATATATTAAATACTCTCCTGAAATAAGGCACCATTATTTTGCTTTCAAAAGAATGGAGGCAAACACACAAGGCGTCAAGCATTAAAACACTTACATTCGATAACTTTAAATTTCCTTCACCAAAGATTCTCTCTCTCTCTCTCTCTCTCTCTCTCTCTCTCTCTCCTCTCTCTCTCTGAAAATATAGTATGAATACATAGGCAATTCACACACACTTATATATGTTACAGTAAGAACACGTACCTAGGGATTACGCGTAATCCCTGAATATTTCAGTGAATACGCGTGATCACCGTTTGCGCGCTCAACCGACCCCTGACTTTGGGGATGGCCAGGCTTACCATGCACCAGTGTTAGTTTTGGCCAAACTTCCTTCAGCTCTGTAATGACTTGAGAAGTGAACTCGGATCCGTTATCGCTTTGGAGAATAACGGGGGCACCAAAGAGAAGAAAAATGTCCAGTAGATGAAAAGCGACCTCTGCAGCTCTTTTAGACGTCAAGGCTCGAAGGATGCAAAACTTCGTCAGGTGATCCTGGTACACCATGATCCATTTCTTGTTGGATCCACTGGGCATGCTTTGCATGTCAATTAGATCCACCTGACCCCTTGACGAGAATTCCTTGTGAGATTACGCGTATTCACTGAAATATTTAGGGATTACGCGTAATCCCTAAGTACGTGTTCTTACTGTAACATATATACATGTGTGTGTGTGTGTATGTATGTATATAGTATAGATGTATAGTTTCTTATTTCGTTTTTATGACCACAATTTCTTGATCAGATAACCTGAGTGTTGTGTCTCATAATATTTGACAAATACTATGTTGATTCCTAAATCTCACTGACATTACATCTAAAAATGCTATTTTCTTGGCGCCAACATGAAACTTTTCTCAAACATTATCATTTACTCTTTTGCTGTTCTGAAATGAGCGCGATACTTTCCAAGTCCTCCTTAAACTTAGTTGCCAGTCTGGATAACCATGAAGAAATGAACGGCGGCGCAATATCCTCGAAGGGTTCGACGCACTGATCCTGTGAATTCTGAGAATCAGCCAAGCACAAACACACACACACACACACACTCATATACTACACACACACACACACACATATATTTAATATATTTATATATTATATTATTAATATATTATATATATATATATATAGTATATAAATATATATATATATATATATATATAGTATGTATATATATAGTATATATATATATATATATATATATATATATATATATATATATATATATATTATATATGTATATATATATATATATATATATATATATATATATATAGATATATATATATATATATATATATATATATATATATCATAGACATATATATACATATATATATACATATATATATATATATATACATATGTATTATATATATATATATATATATATATATATCTATATATATATATATAATATATATATAATATATATATATATATATATATATATATATATATATATCTATATATATATATATATATATATGAATATATATATATATATATATATATATATATATATATATATATATATATATATATATATATATATACTATATATATATATATATATATATATATATATATATATATATAAAATATGGGTCATATCACATTACCGTGATTTATATGCATACGTCGAGCTACACATGTCCTTTAATATCTAATTCTTATCGAACAAATATTTCCCTTTCGGGTAACATATATGAAAATATATTAATTCCGAGGTAGAGCTAGTTAGATATGAAAGGACATTTGTAGATCGATATATATATATATGATATATATATATATATATATATATATATATTATATATATATATATATCTAATAAAAGGAGCCTATAAAAACACCAAAATGTAGAGAGAAAAGTACTATATTTCAGAGACTGCTGTCTCTCTCTTCATGTAAATGAATGAGAAAAGTTTACAGAAAAGGTGGTATTTATACCAAGAGATCCGTCCACAAGTAAGCCAATTTAGGTCACCCCCGCTGATAATCTTCCTTTAATCTTCTTAAGCGTTGGTTGAATGAAGACTTCGTCGACGACATCTGAGATCCAAATACCACCTTTTCTGTAAACTTTTCTCATTCATATACCTGAAGAGAGAGACAGCAGTCTCTGAAATATAGTACTTTTCTCTCTACATTTTGGTGTTTTTCTGGGCTCCTTTTATTAGATGGAATTCTGTTGTTACAGAACATTTTTACCAGTCATATATATATATATATATATATATATATATATATATATATATATATATATATGTGTGTGTGTGTGTGTGTGTGTGTGTGTGTGTGTGTGTGTGTGTGTGTGTGTGTGTGGAAGTTTTGTGCACAGGAGTGTCATTAGTGATTCAAGGTACGTAGTTGTTACTATGAACGTTGAGTTGCTTTTCTTCTCTGGAGCAGCATCATCTACGATTCCAGTCACCCTCCCAAACTCACACCTCAAAAGGGGAATACTTTCAATGTCAAAATGCTATTTTTATTATTGATTATTTCTATCATTGCTGATTTTGACGTAACTATACTTCATTGGTTAACTGAAAAACAAAACTAAGCTACGTGACTTCGACATTATGTCATTAGTGGAAATATTACAGCCGTCTCCCCTCTCTCTCTCTCTCTCTCTCTCTCTCTCTCTCTCGTTAATCTGATGGATTCTACAGAATAGTTTCAGATATGAATATCAGTATACCACTGATCTACATTGCTAAAAGCGACGATTGTAAAGCTGGCTCATTAATTTGCATACTATTCCATGATCGTTACTTACTATAGTAGATTCACGTAAGCCGCGCATTTGATGTCTGGGCCAGTCCCTTACGACTGGCTGTTGATAAGCTAATGATAGGGCTGGAAACACTCAGTCTCTCGAGAGAGTTCATACAGATGGGATGTATTTCCATCTCTCCTGAAGGATACTTTTGAAAGACGTATCCCTCAGGAAAGGTGGAAAATAAATCCTACCCATGTTAACTCTCTCGAGAGACTGAGAGTTTCCAGCCCTGTGACTGGGTTATCAACAGCCAATCAGGAGCGTCGTAAGGGACTGGCCTAGACATCAGATGCACGGTTGATGTGAATCTACAATACGAGACGCTTTATATATCAACACTGTATGAGGATAATAATCCCGAAATGCAAACATCCCCGGAGGGAAGAGAACAGAACCCTTGAGCCGATTCAAATTTTCCTTTTACATTATGGTAGTTTTGTGGATTATAAGGCTGGATCACCATATGCGTCCACCATTCTTCCAATGATGGAGTGAGCTATTTTGTTGCCCAGAACTGGATTCTGTTTTGCAATTATATTTTCTTAGGGAAGATTGAATTTTTCATTTTGTAATTAAATGTAATTTGGAGCCACAATATATACCACACGGTGTTGTTAGCTCTTTTTTTTTATTGGTTCGCAGTTTATATTAATGTACAAAATTGATCGGCATGAAAAAAATTACTTTCTGTAAAACATTATAGTAAGGTTTTTTTCCACCTCTACATGAATTTCGATATAACATCTACTTGCAATTAAGTGAAAATTGCAATGCTTCAATAAAAGAAAAAGTGAGGTGTGATTCCACAAACGATTGTTATTGAGAAATAGTGCAAGTGTTTTTAATTACCTAAAATATGTTGAACACGGAATCACTGATAACAGTCAGTCTACACTGGATCTGGAGTGGGTAATTGAGACCTAATAGCAGAAAAAATAAAATAAAATGAAAAATAAATATATATATATATATGATAAAATAAACTTTTACCAGTTTTTTATTGTTTGATATTTTTGGTTACGGTAATGTCATTAAGAAGTAAATGACATGTTGATCTTGTAGTTCTTCCTAGCTTAAACCCATTTTTATATGGGGTCGCCATTGCGAATGAGTCGTCTCCATCGATTTCTGTCCTGTGCCTCGTTCTCATCATGTTGATCTTGTAGTTAAAATAGTAAAAGTTTTGGAGAAGCTTCTTAACTAAAACAAAATTACTAACAAACGAAGGTCATAGTTCTATGAAGCCTTATTCATAAATTCATTCATGGTCTCCAACGACTTCAAATGAGGAAAGGTATAAATTTATCAGAGAGAGAAGGGGAAAAAGAAGGACAGGGGGGAAGGGGGGGGGATAACAGGAGATAGAAGAAAGAGAGAGAGGAGAGAGAGAGAGACGAGAGAGGGGGGAGAGAGAAGGGGGGGGGGGGGGGGGGGGGGGGGGCGGTGAGATTGTATCACGACAGGCGTGGCTATGAAAACGATGAAACGGACTTGGAAGAAGCGATGTCCCCGATATCCTGTGACAGAATGACCGATAATGAGTGATGGAAGAATGACGGCACCTGGGGGTGGAGGGAGGGGTGGGGGGAACCCGTGACAGGAGGGTGAGGAATAATGGGAGATAATGAGGAATCTTCTCAAGGCGGAGAAAGAAAAAAGAACAAAAAAAGAAAGAAAAATACAATGAAATTGCTCCCATTTTCGCCCGCATGAAAATGGTTATGGTTATTCAGCATCTTTATAAGGTTTTGCTTTTGGTACACAGAATAGGTTCTTTTCATTAACTTACTCACACAAACATAAAATTATATATATATATATATATATATATATATATTATATATATATATATATATATATATATATATAATATAATATAATATATACAAGGGTACACATAAGGCTAAAACCATATAAGCAAGTAGCAAGGATATGATGTTAAGTCATAAAAAATCATTTTGCTTTGAGAATAATAACTTCAGTACGAAACCTTAATGTGATTTGTAGCATCAACACTAAATTTTGTTAAGGAAACCGACAGTTGCCGTAAACTTTAGCACTGAGGAATGAATGACCCAGTAACTGGGATAAACCGTGAAAAGAAGAAACTTTATCCACCTTTTCGACAAATTTATGTTTGTATTACTATCACAAACATATTATGTTGACTGTCTGTCTGTCTGCCTGCCTGTCTGTCTATAAATTATCGCAGTTATTTGCGAGAGAGAGAGAGAGAGAGAGAGAGAGAGAGAGAGATTTTTTAAATGGGAAATTGTTTGGTCAGGTAGTAGGTACTAATATTACTTATATTTGTATATCCGGTTGTAGTTATGTAATTTTCATTGACTGCCTACAAAGTATTTTGTTGTTTTTGTTCTTCTTCTTCTTGTGGGGGGGGGGGGGGGGGGGGGGGGGGGGGGGGGGGGGGGGGGGGGGGGGGGGGATGGGCGATGGTGTGTGGTAGGAAACCCTTTGGAAAAGCCTAAAAAGGTCTGAAAAGGGAGTTTCGCGTTGAGCTAAAGATACCTACAGAAAATTTAAGATAAGATGTTTACGATTTATCTATTAAAATGAAAATGTAAAAAATAGATAATGTGCATGTTAAACAGTACAAAACAATTATGCCTACCAAAATATAGCGTATGTATATTAACTATTGTTGGTGAAACAACACTGTATTTGAGTGTACTTAGATTTTAGAACGCGCCTCGAGGAAGCTGGAGGTATGATCACACCTTGTTTATTAAAATAAAATATTCTGTAAAGAGGACATTTGATCTGTATAATGACCCATAACGCCAGATCATCGTCACCTCCTTCCTGGTCTATAATTCGAACAACTGCTGGAAGCTTTAATGATTTTCAGTAAGATTTTCATTTTTTTCTGAACCTTTTTATTCGGAGAGAAAAGAATATCATGAAGCTAACTTCGGAAGAATAAGTTTTCAGTTCTACTCTTGCATCTAGTATATAAGAATGATGAGTATTGCTCATTGGGAGCTGACCGCCTGTTCTATAATCATAACATTTAATTGACATACGTCAATAAATAGCAATGCATTGGCAGTGATAAATACTACAACTGAAAGGAAACTGAAATTTCGTATAATATTTTTTTCGTACATTTGTTTTTTAGTAGGTAAAAAAAACTCCAACCTGGCACAAAGTAGATTTCTTGGCAAGCCATGTAATTCAATAACCAAAATTGCAGAGTTTTTTCTTTTTTTCATTTCCACTTTGTAATCAACCACCTCTCTCTCTCTCACACACACACACGAAAGCACACAAACATGTATAGACCTTTAGCAATATTTGCAATCGATCAGCGTGCCATTTCCCATCTGTTTCTACGCGAGTCCGAGAACGTATATGGATTTCGTACGTGACCCGTCGTTCTGCTGTCCAATGAAACATTTTAGTGTTCTTGGTGAGCGGCAGTGACATTTTGACTCTATGAAAATGTTTGAATGGTTCCATTGAATTCAGCCTTGTAGAGTACACTGGTTTTTATGATATTGGTATACGTTTGGAATGCATGTATTGTTTCGCTTTAATGACCTGGCTTAAAAGTTAATCAGTAACTGTTATATGAATTAGCACCTAATTTACTGTTCACGTATACTTCTGTAAAGGCCTGTCCACACTATGAAACATTGTTAGCAAACCCTTCCTACCACAGATTGGTTTCCCATCCAGAATGGAAAACATTTAGTGTTTCCGTGTATATATATATATATATAATATATTTATATATATATATATTAAAATATTATATATATATATATATATATATAGTATATATACACACATATAGTATATATGAGTGTGTGTGTAGGTATGTATCTATTTTCAATTCTGCCAGAAGCTAGTCAGCATGACACGCTCTTTTTTCTTTCTCTTGTCCCTCCTCGAGTGCATTAAAATATCCAAGTAGATTACAGAGGCTACTGCACCGACAAGCATCCTGACGACAACTAACGTCAGGACAGGAAACATTGCTTGCAA
The DNA here is from genome assembly GCF_015104395.2 of Macrobrachium nipponense. Classification (NCBI taxonomy): domain Eukaryota; kingdom Metazoa; phylum Arthropoda; class Malacostraca; order Decapoda; family Palaemonidae; genus Macrobrachium; species Macrobrachium nipponense. Next base: position 64,052,689 of record NC_087210.1, read on the forward strand.
ACTCTGTTTGCAAACTTTGTTTCCAAGCAATGTTTCCTAGTGTGACCAGGCCATAATGAATGCGTCACACACGTTCCCCTCACACGTTGCTATCAGCGGGCTCATTCTACTTACGTATATACATATCTACATTTTTTCAGCACTGAGTTGCAAAAGCAATCAAATAGGACTATTTCAAATTTTATGCTTGCTTTGGAAGCAATATTAATGTTATGACAGTTGTTTCCGTGTTTTTTTTTTTCTGGGATTCGATTTGGTTTAGGTCACATTCATCAGCAATGAAAATGTTTCGTAAGTGTTTTTTTCTGATATTGGGCTACACGTGACATTTTCCTTCAGATTTGAAATTATGACAGATTTCACTCTTATGAAACATATTATAGCCTTATTGTATGCAATAATCGTGTGTTCGCATTGAAATAACACATAAGCAAGTTAGGTTGCCAGTTAGTGAATTTCAACGAAATCCTATGCAGTCATGTAGCATAAGTTCTGAGCATCACTGTCCTTTGTAGATTTGACATCTTTTATTTCGGGTATTAAACCAAAAATAAAATTCACCTACGGAAATTGCACAATGGACAAATTTGAATTTAATTGGTATGAATACTCTTACCTTTTTATCTTTTCAATTAAAATGTATAAATGTTGTATGTAATAAATTTAATTTGTCTGCAGAATATTTTGTGTCATGTAATGAAATTGGGATAGAATATCAATATAAAGCAAAGTAATGTCAAAAAAATAAGGAAATTCTTTTGGTAGGTCTTGAATATCAAATATGGCATTCCTTCTTTGAGGTTTTTCCCAAAAATAAAATTCACCTAGGGTGGGACTGGTCTAATTGGAATTTAATTGGTATGAATACTCACCCTTTTTTATCTTTTCAATGAAAATGTACAAATGTTCTATGTAATAAATTTAGTTTGTCTGCAGAATATTTTGTATTTTGTAATGATATTCGGATAGAATATCAATATAAAACAAAATAATGTCAAAAATAATAAGGAAATACTTTAGGTATGTGATGAATATCAAATATGGCATTCCTTCTTTTGAGGCTTCTTCTTCCATCCAAGTGATTCATTGGTGAACAATAAGGTTATTCAAGCGACGTCTTCGAGACTTTCCTTACTGAGCTCCTGACTAAAACGGGTCTTATTATTTTTTTTTTTCTTTTTTTTTTTTTTGGATAGTGGGGTTGGGGGAGGTTTCGAAATGACGTCTTCGATCCCTTATTAATATGAGAGTAAATAATGTGTGTACGAGTGAAATAAATAACACTTAACAACGAGAGAAGCAATGGCCAATTGTTCTCAGACATTCATGAATTGCATTGCATTTCAGATATTCGAGGTGCTACTCCCATAAACAAAGCTAAAGCATTAATATACAAGGACAGTACAATATGAACGCAGGGGCAATATTAATATTTAAGAAGTTAATGAAATACTACGCCTTTTCCCCGGTATCGAGCAGCTAACGAGTCCGCGCTGCTTTTAAATATCCTTGCAGTAGTAATAGCTCTTGAGATGCACATTATATATTATACTGAAACGAAGCAGTGAAGATCTTTGCATTTGAGCGTCTACCACTGGAGTGGCGATCTCCCTATCCAGTGCGTGACTTCGAGCGGCCATACTGATAGGTCTCGGTCCAGCTCATAGTACTATGCTTTATTACTATGATTATTTTTATCTTGTTTACTATCATTATCATTGTTGCTGGTATTAGTATTATTTTTATTGTTATAATATTATTATTTTTAAAATTTATTATTATTATTATTATTATTATTATTATTATTATTATTATTATTATTATTATTATTATTATTATTATTATTACTGGACCCAATTTAACAGGATCTAAGTAGTGTCTAGCATAAATGGTTCCTGTATATTACAGGACTTTCTTAGCATAGATTCACTAAGCACTAACTAAACATTAATGTACAATCACTAAACACTAACATTCACAATGCACAAACACTCACTAAACACACTTACTATACATTCACAATCACTAAACACACACTTGCTATGCACTCATACTCACTAGACACCCACATGTAACATACACTCACACTGAATAGCACTAAACGTTTACTCTGTGAAACTCAAGTCTCACTAGGCACTCGGTATACACTAAACGCTCACTAAACACTCGTAAAACACCAAGCACTCAATAAATACTCACTATACCGCAAACACTCACTTAATCCTATATATTCATTAAACACTAAACAATCACTAAGCATTCACTAAGCACTCACTATCAACTAAACCTTCACTAAGCACCCCCAATACACTAAACACTCACCAAACCCTAAACACTCATTAAACACTAAATACTCGCTAAACCCTAAATTCTTATTAAACCCCTACACACTCATTAAACACTAAACAGTGAATGAACATCAACTCATCACTCATTGATGTGCATATTATTTGATTATCCTTTATGGTAAGTTATTTCGAAGTCATAAACATAGAGACACTTTTGAGGTTTGGTATTTATGCACAACCTAATTTCCTTGCAACCTTATGACTACTAAACTTTTGAATCAATATATTATTTAAGAAACCTATACCACTAACATTCCTCAGGTAAAAAAACGAAGAAATTTAGGAAATAACTAAAGCGATAAGAAAATGTCAACGATAAAAAGCTTCTCTAAACGTAATGATTTGAATAAATGTACAACTATTGTCATCTAATCATGAAACATGGTGAAATACTTTTTCAGGTAATACTAGATTTCCAAGTGTCCCGATTATGAACATCATAACCGGATCCTCTTCCCCCCAACCCTGCTAATTCTTATCTCTCTTCCCAAACTTCAGAGAAAATTTAATGCGCCAGTACATAAAAGTAAAAGCTATAGAGGCAAATGTAAGAATGATACGATATAACATTGGGTAGCATACCAGGGAAAGAGTACGGTAGGATTTTGACTGAGAAAGAAAAACCAGTGACAGAAACATTTACAAGTTTATTTAGGAAGAATATTGTGGGTTTGTGCGATGTAAAGTTGTGGATTGGCGAGTGCTATGATAAAGCTATAATGGGAGTTAGAAAGTGAGTCGAAAATGTGTACGTGACCTCGAGAGAGCTTGTATTAAAATCAATATAGATGTAGTCTTATGTGCTGAGGATATGTAGTATAGAGGATAATCTGCTGAGAGCTGTAAATGTGAAGCAAATTACAGAAAAATCGGAAACTGCTTCCAAGTGCTTGCCAGATGAAGAAAAAGACAATAAAGTGGCATGAAAAAGTTTTTGATAGCAAATGGAAACAAAGAAATTAGAGCCGGTAATGTTAACGTATTTTGAGAATGTACGTTTGAAAACAGATTCTGTTATGGTAATTAGTTAGAAATAATAACATAATGAATGATGGTATGAAAGTAGCAGTGTGTGAGGAAAGGTCTTGGAGAAAATTTGGAGTGTTTTTAGATGGAGGGGTGTACATGTACAAAATGATGGCTGACCCGGTTCTCCTTTAAAGAAATGAACTCTATGTTTAGTGTGAATGAAAAAAAATAAAGGTTTGACGCTCATGACCAGTTGGAGGTGGATGGATGGTGTAGTTTGTCTGAGGATATTAACGTGACGCTGATGAGCCTCGGTGCTGTGGTAGTTTATTTATTTTTACCTAAAGTATTCATATACAAGCGCTCGAAGGAAAGGTGAAAGGTCAATTCGAAGACATCGAGGTTTTCGGGTCTTGGAAAATAGACGAAAGTTCGGCGTCTCCGAATTTTCCTTTTATCTCTCCCGAAAGCGCTTGAATACGTTTATATACCAAAGAGCGATTGTGGCATTCGATGAAACTAAAGTTTTCTTGTAAAGTGACAGTTACGCAATTCTGTCTTTGGAACTGAAACAGCTTAATGTTACAGAGTTTCACATACACACACACACACGCACTAGTTCAAGTTCAAAATGGTAAAAAACAATACAATTTTATGTTCCTTACATAACGCTTTCCTCAGGTGAGACTGTATAACATATCTGAAAGTACCACAACTAACAGACAATTATGCTCGGATGTTGAAGTTTTAAAAACATCATTATTGAACACTCTAACTCAGATTGTGATTTCATGCGTTCCCATTGATATAATTTTCAAAATAATAATAATAATATATATATATATAATATATATATATATATATATATATATATATATATATATATATATATATATATATATATATATATATATATATATTAGATGGGAAAGGTGAGTCCATTTAAATCAAGAAAATTACAGATCACATTATATAATGGATATTTCTGGGATCGAAAGCCAAGCCAAGTAAATCACAGTAATTTTAAACAGCTGTGTTTTTTCCCTCAGTCTAGAAGCAAAGATAATTTATTTGCAGGTTGGTATAAACAAATCACATTTCCAGAATGAAAAAAATAATGGTTATAATACTGACTTTCACTGCTATTAATACTATTATTAATATATAATTTATCTTGATAGTCGTGTTTTTATCTATTATTAGTGACGTATTTTAACCCAAACGCACACACATACTTATGTTGATATATTTAGATACAAATTTAGGGATCCAGGCTTGCAGCGTTATCAGCGCTAGCTCTCTAGAGCTTGCGCCTCAAAAATACTAATTTGTGGAATGATTACACATGGAATATCTGTCATAGCAATTCTACGATCGCTAGGCATGTTTATTTAATTGAGTTTTCCGTAGATAGAACTTTTATGTTAAATTCGATTAAAATTGAAAAATAATTGATAATTTTTGAAACAATACTCAAGAACTTTTGATTTCTAATTAATTTTGATACTAAGACAGAAGTTGTTGAACAAACAGAATTTAAGAAGTTCGGAGAAAAATAGTCAGTCACAAGAGCAAAGGAAGTTTCGTTTCATCACATATGAACCCTTGGACGTGTCCCCTGTGCCAGGTAAGCTCTGATTTCCAGCCACAGGCACAGGAGACGTTGATAGTGAATGACAATATGGTGGTCGTCACTAATTCATTCCATCTGTCCTCCCACTCACCGACGTAGGTTTTATGTGGATGGGACAAAACCATAAATGATAAATAGATGATCAATAATATTTGAAGATGCCGATAGCTGTATACAGGTACTACGTAGTTCAATGTTCTTCCACAAGGCGGCGGGAATACCAAATAGGCGCACAGGATTCGTACGATCTTTTTTTATTATCATTTTGTTGGTAGGTTGAATAGCTTCTTATCCTTCGGAAGAAAACAGAATAACATTTCCCAGGTAGGCAAAGTGTACTTAAAATTTGTCCACATAATTTTGTGCTAGTCAGTTTAATGTCTTCTTATATTTTCAGCATATTATGGTGGAGCATAAGTGCAATGCGACTTCAGTTTTGCAATCACAATTTCTCTATGTTTAGCCGATCTTGTCATTTATGAAAAAAGTCTTAGTAACTAATCAGTGGGTCTGCAGGGGACTGGTTGTGTCAACAAGTCTCGGCTTTCAAAGATTGCTTTCAGGACGACTTGACCAAACATTAGAAAACAACTTCTGCTACACTATTCGATGTGGTAATAGTTGTATTTTTATATGCATAACACATCTAGGCTTAATGGTTCCATTCAGCCTTACGTCTTATAGACAAGTGATAAACAAGAAACAATAGTTTTGTAGTTTAAGCTAGACCTATGCCCCGGAACTATTCATTTGGCAAGATTTTATAGCAAGTAAACCTTATTCTATTAACTTTATTTTGAATAAATGAATATTTCTGCATGGTAAAAGATATCGAATCGTTGCGCTAAGAAAAAAAAAAAAAAGCCTATAAGGATGGTAACAACAATGAGAAGAAACTTGGTCATGCAATCGCCAGTCTTGTGCCTGTTGATTAGGCAGTAATTTTTATTGTTAGTACTTTTTTGGAAACAGCTTTAAACTAAATTAGTCAAAATTATTTTCGGATAGTAGTTTCCCTTCAATAATTATCTCGAAGTATCGTTCCAAATTCAAATTCAAATTCAAATTGTAACTAGTTTACTTAAAAGATACGAAATTCCCGGGTTTTTCAGTGATATCTTCCCAGCAGCAGTTACTGTCAACACTAATTTCCCCTCTCAAAAGTTCCTTAAATCGTAGCTTACAAACTCACTTTACGTATTTCCTGATGCATCTAATTTGTTAGGTGTATATTTTTATGATTAATCATAGTTGTTTCACTTTTATATTGTGAACTTCATGGAATTCATATGTAGTTTAATTTTCATGTTTCTGGACATATATTACTTGTAAATAACTGCTTACAAACCCCAATTACATCAAATTGTGTATTCCCAACATAAAAAGATTGTCGTCTCTGAAACAGCTGTGATTACGTTTTCAAAAGAAACAAAAGAGAGACAAGCACTACGTACAAGCACATACCTCGATCAACTTGAAGCCACAGGCAATGAACACAATGAAAGGCGCTCGCCTAAAAGAAAATAAATAAAAAACGGTTAAATTCACTTTGTTTTGATGTCTACCAATTTTTCCCATATCAGTTACACGCAGGCAGTATTTTGTGTGCGTGGAACTTTTATCTTGTTGGTTTATTTTTTTGTTTCCTCTCTTCCCATTTTCCTTCCACTTTACTGTTAACTTTTATAAAACCCTGCTTAAATTTATAGAATTACTGGAAAAACCAATGTTGGTGTCTTTGTGGCGATTCTGAATACTTGGATTAATAAATTTCCGTTTATTGATGTTTACCTTTTTTTCATATTTCTAATTCTCATGCAATCACAATCATCAATAATCATCATCATCATTAATCATCATTATCACTATCGTGCAACGCCGCGCGATGCTTAAAGGATCTCTGGGAAATTCCGCTGGAGAAGTCTTTCCTGTGATTCGTTTTCAACAAATATCCAATTGTCTCCAGCCTCCCGTCTCTTAGTTACCATTCCAGCAGGTCTGGGTCTTTCCACTTTTTTATTCTATTTTTATTTTGTTTTATTTTATTTCTTTATTCATTTTCATTTTTACTTTTTTATTTTATTTTTATTTATTTTTTATTTATTTATTTATTTATTTTTTTTTTTTTTTGCTCAGAATAGCCCAGAGTTGCTAAGAAAAAATCTAAACCATCATTGGTTTTATTCAGTTTACTAACTAAATCTAAGGTGTAGTCGGATATGGTTCCAGTTGCACATTTTCTATACTTGGCGATGATTAGTTGGGAACTGGGACAACGATTCAAATTTTCGAATTTGGAAACGACACCAGGTATGGACATCCGGTCAGATCGCCAGATGAATAACGTATGTTTACCCACATGGCTTCAGTTTCGTTCTTCCGCTCTTGAGATTTGCTCTTAACTTCACACATAAGCAAAAGTATTTATCTCCTCCAAACTCCCGCCGTTTTCCGGATGTAATAATACAACATTTTATTGGAAAGGGAGACTTTCTAAACATTTCATGAAATGATAAAACCTTATTCACAAATTCGTTACTTCTTTATAATATGTAAGTCTCCCATCCCCCCCCCCCCCCCCCATACCTCCCATCCTCTCTCTCTCTCTCTCTCTGCCTTCTCTCTTCCTTCTCTCTCATCTCCCTTCTCTCTCTCTCCCTCTCTCTCTCTTCTGTGACAGAAAATCAGGCCAGGTGCAATCGATCCCGGATGGGGTACTTTCCCTGAACTTAAACAGCAACTCGTGATGAATTTGGCCGATGTTCTCATCCGGTTTGGTTAAACTTTCTCCCCCAGATGACTGCCTTCTTATGTCGACTCTCCAAGATGAGAAGGCAGAAGTTAATAAACGGTTTTTTGGTTGTAATAAAATTAAAAGCCCATAAATGGAATATATATATATTATATATATATATATATATATATATATATATATATATATATTATATAATATATATTTAATATATATATATATATATATATATATATATATATATATATATAATATATATATATATATATACATATATATATATATGTTTATGTATAAATGTGTGTGCATGCATATGTGTGTGTATGTGTGTGTTATGTGTGTTAGTAATCTAAAAATTGATGATTTGTTCCATTTGTCGATTAATGAAATATGTATTGCCTAATTAGATAGCTATCGTGGGTGAACGGGTATGGGCCAATTTTTGAATACAATAATTGATGAATTTCATAACAGGTTACATTTTTCAGGCTGCATTATTTCATTGAGAAATAGAGTGCAAGAAGCGTCAGTTTTTGTCATTGATAAAATAACAAAATCTTGATTAAATGAAAATAGAGAAAGGTACTTTGGTGGCTCAGCTTAGCGTTCCACAAAGGTCATCTCCAGATCCTCATATCCGTTTCTTGACGTACATTTTATTTAGTTATCATACAAAATTAAACAGCCCATTAAAAGGATTTTAAATTTGAAAGTCATTTTGGATATTGAGGCGACTAAATTAAAGTCAGGCTGGCTCATATAAAGGTGCCTATCGTTAGGGATAGACTTTACGGGCCATTTTTTAAAACCAGAAAATTATTTGGGGACTTTTGTGAAAATCAGAAAACGATTAGATATTCATAGGTTAACCACAATTAAGTTGATGGTAAAATTTTGCCTTCAATCTGTATTTTTTTCACAAGCATGATGGTACCTTTTATTTTGATGCCAGTAATATATATATACATATATATTAGATATATATATATATATATATCTATATATATATATCTATATATATATATATATTATAATGTGTGTGTGTGTGTGTGTGTGTGTGTGCGTGTGTGTGTGTGTGTGTATAGACTTTAACTCACACAAACACTGGTTATCTAGTACATTTTTAACTCGTCTCTCAAATATTGTTTTTGATCCTCAACGAAAATTATTTTTCTTCTGGTGATGCTGGGCATTTTACAAGAGTGTAAAGAAATACTACTAGAACTAAAAAATAAAAACGGGTTAATAATTTGTTTAGTATCAGTTTCTGAGAAACCATATTAACAAAAGAAATTTGAACCAATGCGTGCGAGATTGATTGAAATAAAATAGTCATTCTCATACGCACTGGCTTCATCGATGACTCCTTTTCTCCGTTATAGCTGGCAATTAACTGCTAACAAGAGGTGCGTCATTTGCATCTTGTAAAAGTAGATGTCAGTCCGTAATATTGTGCTTAACTTTCAAAACAAACACGTAAATAAAAAAGAAAAAAAGTTTGGTGTAAGGCCACCGAAAATAGATCTCTCTTTCGGTGGTCTAGGTATAATGTATGGGCAGCGACCCACGAAACTTTAAGCGCCACCCGGTGGTGGCTTGGCTTGCATCATTACCAGACGCACGATTAAGGCTAACCTTAACCTTTAAAAATTGTTTTTAAAAAACTACCGAGGCTAGAGGGCTGCAATTTGGTATGTTTGATGATTGGAGGGTGGATGATCAACATACCAATTTGCAAACCCTCTACTCAGTAGTTTTAAGATCTGAGGGCGGATAGAAAAAGTACGGGAAGGACGGACAAATCATCTTAATAGTTACCTTTCACAGAAAACGAAAACCAAAAAAAAGTCTCATTAACCACCCTTATTGTATTTCTTCTGCAATTCTGGATCACCTTGAATTAGACTTTATATTTAACACAGAAAGCTACTAACTCTCAGCATGAGGAACTTGGGTACTTTACCACTTTATTAACAGTGAACTTCATTTGTTTTGACGGAGCTCGTTAAAAAAAAAAAAAAAACACTATTATTCGGTAAGCGAAAATGTAAAACTAAGCCATTTAAACTATAAAACAGGAAATAGCTCTAAATCCGGCTTTTCACTTCGCCTTTTTATAGTGAAATAAAAACGTTTAACGTCTATAAAAATTTCACCAACGTTAATGAAAGCAGAGTGAATAAATCTTCGGAGATATCCCGTCTTTTATAGCATTTCAATCGGCGGCTGTGAAGAAATAAAAGTTGTTTACGTTCGGGAAGCCTTTGAAAGGACCTTCCAGTATATAGCATAGGCACTTGGGTCGGATAGTTTAGGCGGTAAGATTCCAGAAACATACTAATAAAAATCTAAGGTGGATAAGAAGGGGCTACCACGGGAAGTTTGAAGGTCATTACATGCTTGAATCGTTGTTTAGTGGGGTGAAGGGCGAGTTGAAGGTCTCTGAGGTGAAATGGCAGAGAACGGAAATATTTGTTCTCGGAATTTATTTTTTTATATTAAATCTGCTCATCCATTAGCATCGAGAAAAAAAATAACTAATGTGTTCCGTTTTCAATAAGTTAGAGGAAACTCGTTTATAAACTAAAATTTCTATATTACATTAATTTTATTGGCAAACACACGCACAGGCACACCCACGCACACACACACACACACACACTATATAATATATATATATATATATATATATATATATATATATATATATATATATATATATATATATATATATTATTTATTATATATATATAATTTCTTTCTTAATTTTAATCTTGCTGTCAAGGTGTTCAATGAAGCATCTTTCACCGGTACTTAACTTGGTCAAATAAATATAACATTTGCGTAATTGTCTCCACCAATATCCAAAGTATTCTTTGGATGTGGTCTCCACTTGCAGGTCTCGTCACGTTCGGGTTCCAGGTGAAGGATTTGCCTTTCCAGCAGTTGTTAAACTGCTTTTTTTTTTTTTTTTTTGTTTTTTTTTTTTTTTTTTTTTTTTTCATTTTTTATATAAATTCTTCATTAACAAAAACAGTGATTTTTTTGCAACCGTTTTTAAGGCAATAATTAAAGTTTCCAGCCTACACTATGATGTTCGTCTTCATCTATTTGTATTCATGATGTTATTTCACTTCTTCTTCTTTTACTCTCTCCTTGACGAATCTACTAAATCTAGTTATTTTATTATCATTTACTTAATCATCATTCATTTTCACAACACTCACCCAAACATGTTTCTCTGTGGGGACATCCTCCATTTCCAAAGAGGTGATTATAGACTTAAACATGTCCCCCTGTTCTTGACATAGTGCAAGTTAAAGAGCTCTTTGGTTTGGGAATGACTAGTTAATGTGAGGCTAGTCACATCTGTCACTAATCATATCCGGTCAATAACATCAGATTTATTGCCGGTCCTACTAATTTTACCAGACTTTATCATAAGATAAAAGAAAGCTTGAGTAAAATATCTTTTTTTTTTTCTTTTTTTCTTTTTTTTTTTTTTTCAAGTAGAAGTTTCTCTCGAAAAACAATGTGCTGAAACAGCACATTGTTTGGGAATTTTAGAGCATCATCACTTCAGGTAAATGTTCTTAGAGAGAGAGAGAGAGAGAGAGAGAGAGAGAGAGAGAGAGAGAGAATGTTTGTTATTTGTGTGAGGGTCCTTAGTGCCCTGGTGTCAAGATCTAAACAAAGAGAAGTTTTGGAAATGCTGACGTTTATTCACTCTGAAGATTTGAAGGTATTTTCTGACAGAATAGGTGACAACATGTAATTGATAATAATGATAACAATAATGGCTAAAGTAATAATGGTAACCTCATGCGTATTTTTGTTGAGAGATAAAAAAAACTCACGTTTGCGACAAGGTGAGTATTTTTAACAATAAAAGGTTCATAAAGATTAAACCACCGTCGAGATTAAAAGCTAAAACAAATTCAAAGCTCATCTCGAGTTACATAGGGAAAATATTAATTACTCTGCCCATTCACGTTTTAAAACTTCTTATGGCCCTTTTTCTTCTCCTGTGGCAGGCGAGAGCAATGCTGTGATGTTAGCTACACTTTGATATAGAAGGTGAGAGCAATACTAAGATATGAGCTGCACTTTGATATAGAAGGGTCAGAGCAATGCTGTGATGTGAGCTATACTTTGGTACTGAAGGATGAGAGGAATGCAGTGATGTGGGCTACACTTTGATATAAAAAGGTGAGATCAGTGTTGTGATGTGAGCTATACTTTGATATTGAAGGGTGAGAGCAATGCTGTAATGTGAGTTATAATTTGATATAGAAGGGAGAGAGCAATGCTGTGATGTGAGCCACACCTTGATACAGAAGGGTGATAGCAATGATGTGATGTGAGCCATACTTTGATATAGAGGGGTCAGAGCAATGCTGTGATGTGAGCCACACTTTGGTGTAGAAGAGTAAGAGCAATGATGTGATGCGAGCTGCACTTTGATGTGGAAATCGTAATGACCAGACAGAAGCCAGCATACCAACATGAATGAATGTCAACAAAGGCTAACCAAACAGTTTGATTGATGAGCTGTAGGAAATGTCGTGATGCCCTGAGCTGTATGAATGATTTATCATCTTTGCTTATATTGGAAAGGCAATCCCTTATGCCAAGCCACCCATGTTTTGATGAATATTGGGCATTGTAAGAAAGGAGCGATAAAGTAATCTTAAAAAAAAATGATAGATGGTGCAATGATGCACCTCTTCCAGGCAGGAAAGTAAGAAATAGCGACTAAAGTGCCCACATCTACATAAAAGCACCAGGGCCAATAATGTCTTCAGGGAATTATATCTAACCACATGTACTGCATAAATCCTAAGAAAAACATCAACCCCACCACTTATTTATCAAGCAGAAAAACAGATAACCCTTTATGTGGAATAACCGGGCTTCCCGCTGCCTGACTCTAAAGTCTTTAGTATCAACACTATTACTTCTTTTTCAAGGCAAAACAGTAGCTTCCTAATGTTGAAGAACTTGAGTTCCACGATGCATGACTTTCTTGAAATGCCTAACATGATCTACCACTTTGTACGTCCCTACCCCGCCATCAGCGTGGGGATGACTATGAGGAATCTATCAAGAGGGTATTTAAGCCCTTTCTAGTTCTAGGAGGGTGACATAAGGAGCCATGTGAAAAATCCAGTCTATTGCTTTCATTTTAATCAAAGATGATCACAAACAAAAATATTACAGTTCTAGCTACTAACCCTTAGAAATCTTAAGATGTTGCCCATTGCCCATTTTGGTGAATGAAATGGAAGGATTGAATCCACGGGAAATTAAAGAACAAATTACAGAACCTCTTAAACGCCTCCAGGTGCACTTGAAAAATAAGGAATTTTTTTTTTATAATGATTTTCTTAACATTTTTTTTATGAATCAATAGCATTTGATCTCTTATCATTCAGAAAACAGGCCTGACTAGTCGGGTTTGCATTCTGTACATGAAGAACATAGGCGTAACTAAGCAAGCATAAATTCAAGTAATGTAACCATCAGTTACGATCCCCATATCAAGATCCCACTAGAGATGGGACCACAGAGAGAGAGAGAGAGAGAGAGAGAGAGAGAGAGAGAGAGAGAGAGAGAGAGAGAGAAAGCCAAACGTCCATATCAAAGGAAGCTCGAGTTTCAGGAGGGATATTTCAAAGTCCATTTGTTATGATTTTCGAATGCCTGGTCCTTTGAGACAAGGAACAGAACCGAGAGTTGCAATGCATTATCAAATATACGTATAACCTTCTCTCCGTAACTCGCCCTTGACCAGATGTGACTAGGTGGCTGCTTCTGTTGTGAATTCCCCACGTACATGAGCCTGCTGTGTGTGTGTGTGTGTGTGTGTGTGTGTGTGTGTGTGTGTACTAGCCATGAAGAAAATCCGGTAATAAGATTTTGTGATAATTGCAAATGCAAAGAAGGTTGCAGACCGATTTTTTTCAGCGGAATATATCTCTGAAAGATATAGATCGTTCTCGGTGGAATATGTGGAGGTGAATATGGATAAATCACACTTCTTTTACCAGAGGTCACACTCACGATATACTAGACCAAGTTCTAAATATTTCTTCGTTATCAGTAAGGTGGCTGCAAGAACATAAAGACCCCTTCTCAAATGTCTGATAGATACTCAATTATTAAAAAAGATGCCATTTATTTTGGGGCATAGTCTTAACTGTAGCACAAAATTCTACTAATGTTTATGTACAAATTGGATCAATTGCTTATAAATTATCTAAATATCTCACTAAACTGTTATCCCCGCTACTAGGAACTGTATCTAATTCACACATCCGGAATTCTCTTGATCTTGTGGAAAAATTAAATAACATTGTACTAAACCCTAGCGATATTTTTGTGAGTTTTGATGTATGTTCTTTGTTTACAAAAGTCCCTATTGACTCTGTGCTAGAATATTTAAGTAATGAACTTGTACTGCATGAATTGCCTATGTCCGTTAGTCACATAATTTCCTCAATTAAGTTATGTATTTGTGATTGCAGATTTATTTTTAATGGAGAATATTACCAACAAATATTTGGTATGGCCATGGGTAACCCTTTATCACCTCTCCTTTCAAACTTATATATGGAATTTTTTGAGAGACAACACCTCCCGAATATCACACTTATCCCCTTAAAATGGTACCGATATGTCGATGATATCTTAGTAGTCTTACCTGGTGGTATCGATGTAAATGATTTACTGTCTAAATTGAATAATCTAGTGCCATCCATAAAATTCACTGTTGAAACTGAAAATAAAAATGTCATCCCTTTCCTAGATGTATTAATACATAGAGAATCTTTCCAATGCAAATTCAATATTTATAGAAAACCCACAAATAATTTAACATATGTACATTTTTATTCTGGCCACCATCTTAATATTAAAATGTCAATTTTTTCTTCTATGTTCCTACGCACTTTGCGTATCTCGAGTCCACAATATCTGGACCAAGAAATAGAATACATAAAAAAGATAGGAAACGATCTCTGCTACCCACCTCATTTAATTGATTTATGTTATCAAAAAGCTCGCAAAAAGTTTTATAGTGTTGCTATTAATGAAAAAGAAATGCCTAAAAATGTACTTAGCTTACCTTATTTTCGTGGATTTGAAACCATAAAATCAATATTTAAATCGTTTAATGTTAATGTAGTGTTCTCTTATAACAATACCATTAAAGATATGCTAATTAAGAATAGTCCCGTAACAAATAACAACATCATTTACAAAATTCCTTGTAAGGATTGCCCATCGTTTTACGTTGGTCAGTCAAGTAAAAATTTATGTGTACGTATAAAGCAGCATATGTATTCAGTTAGAACAGCCCAGACTTCAAATGCACTGTTTATCCATCTGAGTGAAAAATCTCATTGTATTAATTGGGGTGATACCTCGGTAATTGCTAGATCTAATGATTATGTTTCAAGAAATTTACTGGAATCAGCAATTATACAAATCACTAATAAAAACAACCTAAATCTTAGTCTGGGAATGTACCATTTGGACCCATATATTTGTAAGATGTTTATGAAGGACCTTAAAATAAATGAACAACTAATAAATTAGTCCTACATGTATATAGTTATTATTTCTTTCTCTCTCTCTCTCTCTCTCTCTCTCTCTCTCTCTCTCTCTCTCTGTGTAAGGTGTGGTATAGCATAGTTAATCCACAAAACCTAATCAGAAAATGTGCTGCATGCAACATTCCGACCCATCCACAATGTGCTGAGGTAATGCAAGATATGAGAAAAGATACCAGAATATTTTGCTCAACATGTCTATCATGGATAGACAATGTTATTAAATCAAGATTGAATGTACAAATAGTTGAGGATGAAGAAGAAGAGGAAGAGGAAGAAGAAGAAGAGGAAAATGGAAGAGAAGTAAACAAAACTGAAATGACAGAAAAAATAAGGAAAACAAAGAACAAGATAAAAGTATGGATGCAGAGATACTCATTGATACTACATATGAGGCAATAAAGCAGCATACTTACGAAGAAAAAATAAATTCGATATGACAACACAAAAGAAAATCCCGAAGAGGCTCTACCCAGATCTACACAATGACGGGAAAGAGGAAAAAATAGACAAAAAAGACAAAGTCTGCAACCTTTTGAAAAGAGGGAATTGCAGATTTGGAGAAAGATGTTACCACAAACATCCTAAGGTATGTCACAACTACGAAATATATGGTAAATGTGCATACCTAGATGGCTATGAGGGTGATTGCAGAGATCTGCATCCAAAAATATGCAAAAACCTAAAAGAAGGAAAAGGATGTAAGTTCGACAAAAAATGTAAATATATGCACCCTGTAGGCATGAATCATAATCAAATAAATAATCAATCAAGTAATAAAATCCAAAATAAGAAAGAAACAAATAAAGAGAGGAATAAAGAATATCAGGTAAAAGAAAAAAGCAAGCCATCAATGAGATATGCAGAGATGTCAGCAAAAAATTTCAAAGCCTCAGCTCCAAGATACTACTCAAGAGATAATAACTGTATTTATTATGCAAGAGGATATTGCAGATACAGAGAAAATTGCAGATTCAGACACAAAATGAATAATTATGATGAAGGAAGATCAAATATTATGGAAAAGTTGGATTTTTTAATGTCAGAATTTCTGGAAATGAAAAAAAGAACAACATACCAGAACAGGAGAGAGACATGGGAAAATCCTTATTATTACCAATATTAAATGAAGGAGAAAACACGCACACCATCATAGTGATGAATGCGCAGGGTTTAGTTACGAGTAATTCAAAAAGAAAAATAGAGTACTTAGAAGAACTAACCCAAATTGAAAAGAAAATAGATATAACGAATATAAGTGAAACCTGGTATTCCCAAGAGACTGGGAATGATGATCAAATAAAAGGGTTCCAAACTTATAGATCAGATAGAAAAAATAGGAATCAAGGGGGAACCGCAATATATGGGAAAGACAAAAAAACAAGGAAAAATATATGAGAAATATAGTAACTCAGAATGTGAACTAATAGCGGTAGAATTTGAATCTGAAAAATTAATGAACATAGTAATATATAGACCTCCTAATACTAAAGAGTTTGACTTAATAATAGAAAAATTGGATGATATATGTAGAAATCACAAGGACTGGACTATTCTCCTATCTGGAGACTTCAACTTTCCTTTCGTAGACTGGAAACAACGAATAGGAAATTGTGGTTGTACTTATACATATAAAAAAGAGAGTAATAGTAGTGCAGAAGATAAGAGGCAATTCAAAAAGCTATTAGATATGCCACTAGAATACAACATTCAACAAATAATCACCTGCCAACAAGAAAGGAAAATACTTTAGACCTAGTATTTGTGAACGAGATGAATTATGTTAAAGAAATAGTAGCTTATAATGCGAGTATTTCAGACCATAATGTCATAGAATTAACAGTCCATTCCAAAGCAAGTGAAAACAGAGATAAGCAAGATATGAAAAAGTGGGAAAGATATGGAAAATACAACTTCTACAGTAAAAATATAAAATGGTCAGAAATAAATGAAGAATTAAACAAAGATTGGGATACCATTTTCGTAAGTGATGACATAAGGGTAAATACGGAGATATTATATAAAATATTAGAGAAAATAGTGGATAAATATATACCGAAGAAGAAAAGTAAACATCAGTCATGCATACCAAGAGACAGAAGGATCTTGTTCCAGAAAATCAGAAAGTGGAAAAAAGGTCTTGCAAAAGGAAAAAATGCATGGAAAGTTATAGAACTAAAAAGTAAGATAGAAAATGCAGAACAAAAGATTATACAATCAAAAGAAAATGAAAAACGGGACTTAGAAGAAAAAACCCTAATAAATATCAAGCAAAACCCCAAACTATTATACTCATACGTGAAAAAAGATGAATAAAAGAAGAATAGAAATAGGCCCTCTAAGGAATGGAAGGGAGATTAAAACGAATGAACAAAAACAGGAAATTTTGCAACATATTGGCAGAACAATATAAGATAGAATTCACCCCTAGAATAGATAATGAAGATAATGATATAGAAGTAAGGGACGAAAATAGTGAATATTTAGCTGACATAGATATTAATGAAGCTGATATTGTGCAGGCTATTAATGAAATTAAAAATGGAGCTGCAGCAGGGCCTGATGGAGTTCCTGCTATTTTGTTAAAGAAAGTAGTTCATTCTATCGCAAAGCCAGTTGCAATATTATTAAGACAAAGTGTAGATACAGGCAAGATTTATGATGAGCACAAGTTAGCATATATTACCCCTACATTCAAAAGTGGATCAAGACTAGAGGCAAGTAATTATAGGCCTGTGAGTCTAACATCACATATTATGAAAGTGTATGAAAGGCTAATGAAGAAAAATATTATGAAACATTTAATAAAAAATAATCTGTTTAATATAGGACAACATGGTTTTCGTACCCGGAAAAAGTACACAAGCCCAACTGTTAGTCCACCGTGAAAACATATACAAAAATATGAAAAGAGGAAATGAAACAGATGTGGTTTATCTAGACTTTGCAAAAGGTTTTGACAAGGTAGACCATAATATATTAGCGAAGAAAATTAGAAAACATAATATAGTGGATAAAGTAGGAAGATGGTTAAAAGAATTTTTACACAACAGAAAACAGATAGTTATTGCAAACGATGAAAAATTGGATGAAGCTAAGGTAATTTCCGGTGTGCCACAAGGTACGGTGTTAGCTGCATTACTGTTTGTTATTATGATTGCAGACATAGACAGTAATGTTAAGGACTCGGTAGTGAGTAGTTTCGCTGATGACACAAAAATAAGTAGAGAAATTACTTGTGATGAAGATAGGGAAGCGCTACAAAGAGACCTTAACAAAGTATATGATTGGGCAGAGGTAAATAGGATGGTATTTAACTCTGATAAATTTGAATCAATAAACTATGGAGACAGAGAAGGAAAGCTATATGCATATAGGGGACCTAATAATGAGACAATCACAAATAAGGAAGCAGTTAAAGACCTTGGTGTGATGATGAATAGGAACATGTTATGCAACGATCAAATAGCAATTCTATTGGCAAAATGTAAAGCAAAAATGGGAATGTTGTTACGGCATTTCAAAACAAGAAAAGCTGAACACATGATTATGCTTTATAAAATTTATGTTCGTAGTCCACTTGAATATTGCAATATGATATGGTACCCACACTATCAAAAGGATATTGCACAAATAGAGAGTGTACAAAGGTCCTTTACAGCTAGAATAGAAGTTAAGGACCTTGACTACTGGGAAAGACTACAATCCTTAAAATTATATAGTCTAGAAAGGAGAAGAGAACGCTACATGATAATTCAGGCATGGAAACAGATAGAAGGAATAGCTGAAAACATCATGTAGCTAAAAATATCAGAAAGAGCAAGCAGAGGTAGATTAATAGTGCCCAAAACTATACCAGGAAAAATAAGGAAAGCACACAAGACATTAATCTACTACGCACCAGCATCGATAATGCAGCGTCTATTCAGTGCGTTGCCAGCTCATCAGAGGAATATAACAGGAGAGAGCGTAGATGTGTTTAAGAATAAGCTCGACAAATATCTAAACTGCATCCCAGACCATCCAAGATTGGAAGATGCAAAATATACCGGAAGATGTAATAGCAACTCTGGTAGACATTAGAGGTGCCTCATACTGAGGGACCTGGGGCAACCCGAACAAGATGCAAGGTCTGTAAGGTAAGGTCTCTCTCTCTCTCTCTCTCTCTCTCTCTCTCTGGTTCGATATTTTCTTTCCCTCTTACTCTTGCTCTATATATATATATTTATATTGTCTTTCGTCTTTTCATTAATAATAATTTTTGTGGGGGAAAATTTGTGTAAAAATTCATGATATTAAATTGTATATACTCCCGTGTTTTATCAAAATGTACTGTTTTCTTGGAGAATCACTTGTTTACTGCGTGTATCCTTCAAGGTGGGGCTACCCTCAGGCGGCTCCTCCTTTCTGTAGAGTGAAAATAGCCCTTATTGCTTGCTAATCTTGTAGTGTCAGTTTGTATATTAAGCTTTCTTTTGACTATGTTGTTCTCTGTAAAATCAGTTTGCCTCAGTAAAGGGTCCGAACAGGACCGAAAGTACTTTGCTATCTCGCTTTTTCATTTTTTCCTTCGTGGCAAAAAACCTTTATTTATACATAGCATCACGTTTTATATACTTCGTGATCAAGTTATTCATATATATATAATATATACTATATATATATATATATATATATATATATATATATATATATATATATGTGTTATATTTATATATATATTACATATATTATATATATATATATATATATATATATATATATATATATATAATATATATATATTATATATATATATTATATATATATATATATATATATAATATATATATATATATATATAAATATATATTATATCTATATATATATATATATATATATATATATATATATATATATATATATATTATATATATATATATATATATATATATATAGAAGGACAGGGTGACCGGGAGATAACCGGTCATCAGGTGATAATATATTTATTGCCGACGCGTTTCGTAACACATAGTTACATCATCAAGGCTAAAAGAGAAACAACACAAATTAAAAATACATGAAACATAACTTTCACTTTAAGAGTCTCAATAAATATACAAAAAACATACATAAAATGAAAGCAATTTAAAAAGCACCTGCTAGACTAAAAAGTTGAAGACTGAGTGATTCGGAGAGAAGGGAGAAGCAGCGAAGAAAGCCGGTTCAACTCAGATACAACTGTACAGAGGAGGTGTGTGAGTTCAACTTGGGCACTAACTGCTTAATAAACAACGACTCTAATATAAGCAGTTCTTGTAAACGGCTTGTTTGGCCCAAGACAGAGAAATCAGTATAATTGATGGTGGTTTTACAAATTTTTGCATGATTTCTGATATTTGAAAATTCTGGATTGGACACTCTGCAGCCAGTACGATGACTTACACCATTATGTGAATCAGCTCTGACTTTTAGCAATCGTTTAGTCGAACCCACGTAAGTCCCCAAATCACATTTGGGGCAAGTATATTTAAATACGACTGACGATTGGAATATTGGGCAGAGTCTGTCTTTAAATTTGAAAAGTGATCCTATTGTAAGGGGATTTTTTGGAATTAATATAACTTGCAACATATTATAGTGTTTTTCAATTGCAGACTTGAGATTCCTTCTAAATTTGTCGTCTTGGATGTATGGAATACTGGCATATAGTTTCTTTCGTGGAACAGTGCTTATGGAAAGAGAGTCCGATAATTTCTTATTTAGAAAATTCCGATAACTGGTTTCCCTCACATGTTTTCTTCAAACATT
Organism: Macrobrachium nipponense; assembly: GCF_015104395.2. Lineage (NCBI taxonomy): Eukaryota > Metazoa > Arthropoda > Malacostraca > Decapoda > Palaemonidae > Macrobrachium > Macrobrachium nipponense. The sequence continues at coordinate 64,073,794 of NC_087210.1, forward strand.
TTAAGAATTTTCTAAATAAAAAATTATCGGACTCCCTTTCCATAAGCACTGTTCCACGAAAGAAACTATATGCCAGTATTCCATACATCCAAGACGACAAATTTAGAAGGAATCTCAAATCTGCAATTGAAAAACACTTTAACATGTTGCAAGTTATATTAATTCCAAAAAATCCCCTTACAATAGGATCACTTTTCAAATTTAAAGACAGACTCTGCCCAATATTGCAATCGTCAGTCGTATATAAATATACTTGCCCCAAATGTGATTTGGGGACTTACGTGGGTTCGACTAAACGATTGCTAAAAGTCAGAGCTGATTCACATAATGGTGTAAGTCATCGTACTGGCTGCAGAGTGTCCAATCCAGAATTTTCAAATATCAGAAATCATGCAAAAATTTGTAAAACCACCATCAATTATACTGATTTCTCTGTCTTGGGCCAAACAAGCCGTTTACAAGAACTGCTTATATTAGAGTCGTTGTTTATTAAGCAGTTAGTGCCCAAGTTGAACTCACACACCTCCTCTGTACAGTTGTATCTGAGTTGAACCGGCTTTCTTCGCTGCTTCTCCCTTCTCTCCGAATCACTCAGTCTTCAACTTTTTAGTCTAGCAGGTGCTTTTTAAATTGCTTTCATTTTATGTATGTTTTTTTTGTATATTTATTGAGACTCTTAAAGTCAAACGTTTATGTTTCATGTATTTTTAATTTGTGTTGTTTCTCTTTTAGCCTTGATGATGTAACTATGTGTTACGAAACGCGTCGGCAATAAATGTATTATCACCTGATGACCGGCTGTCTCCTTGTCACCCTGTCCTTCCATATGCTTGTGGGCCTGCTTTCGCCATGTTTTCTGTCTTAATATAAATATATATATATAATAATATATATATATGATAATATATATTATAATTATATATATATATAACCCCCCCTTATAATGTTTATTTTATTTATATATATATATATATCCCTATCTATATATATATATATATATATATATTATATAATTGTATATATATATATATATAATATATATAATTATTATATATTAATATAATATCATATAATATAGATATATATATATCTTATATATATCTTTTATTATATATTATTGATATAAGTATATATATATATTATATATATATATATATATATAAATGATATATATATATATATATATGTAATATATATATTATTTATATATATTATATTAATATAAATATTATATATCTTAACATAATATATAATATATATATATATTAATATAATATATAATATATATATATATTATATATAATGATATATATATATATCTTATATATTATATATATATATATATATATATATATATATATATAAATATAGAATATATATATATATATATATATATAAAGATATATTTCTATATATAATATAATATATATATATCTATATAGATATATATACTATATTTATAATATATATATATATTATCTATATATCTATATATATATATATATATATATAATATATATATATATATCTATCTATATATATATATATATATCTATATATATATATAATATATATATTATATTATATATATATATATATATAATATATATATAATATATATAATATATATATATAGGTATTATATATATATATATATATATATATATATAATATATAATATATAAATATATATTAGATATATATATATATATATATATATCTATATATATATATATATATTAAATATATATATATATATATTTATATATATATACTATATAATATATTTATATATATATATATATATATATATATATATATATTATATTGGGTATCATATATATATATATATTTTTAATAATTTATTTTTTTTATTTTATATTACCTATATATACTATATATATATATATATATACTATATATCTATATATATATATATATATATATATGTATATATATATATAATATTATATATATATAGTGTTATATATATATTATACAATATTATATTTATATATATATATATTATTATATATATATATAGTAATGGGGACATTTCCCCATTATTCATTTGGTAAACGTGTAACTCGAGCGTCAAGGCAAACTAATACACACAGCCTCTCTCTCTCTCTCTCTCTCTCTCTCTCTCTCGGCAACTCTTCTCTCTCTCTCTCTCTCTCTCCACCTCTTTCTCTCCACTCTAACTGGTAACCAAAATGAGAGAGTTGCATTACAAAAGATACATTTATTAACAATGAATAAATAAGGAATTAATCAAGTCTTACAGACTAACTCAGTTCAATTAAAACCCCAACAAAAATGTCTGAACAGTTATAGTCACACCAATCGTCTCTCCCATCTGGGACTCTCTGTCGGTCCATTGCCAGAACCGTCTGTTTCAAAGACACAGAACACACTCGTTAGCACACATAAGTTTAAAGACAAAGTTAATAAAATGGAACATCCTACAAGATATCAAACAAGCCATCCCTTTGGCTAAAGTAATTCAACTCACCCATGCAGCCGGACTATTTCGCACACTTAATAAAAAACTCCCAGTGAGCGCCACAGCATCTTGCCTTTCTCTCGAAGACGCCTCTATCGAAATCCCCCATTGACTTGTGTATGATACACTTTTAACAGAAAGAGGCGCACACGCACATACGAACGCACACTTCGTTAACGCCTCACACTTACTGGCCGCAACCAGTTTCACAAAGGCACTTTGAGAAGAGTTCATGAACTCAGTACATTGACTTGTCTAACTAAGCAGTTTTATCTCACGCCATCCATAGAAACTCATTGTCAGCTTTTCTCGGGTCGTCGCCTCTCCACTGTTCTTCACATTCCATAGGTCACAGCGAACATATAGGCAATATATTATTAATCAAAAACCCTAGGCCTTTCATATATATATATATATATATATATATATATATATATATATATATATATATATATATATATATATAACTATGGAATAGCACCGATGGCAGTAAAAGGAAAAAGAAAAATAATCACATTTACTTAAAACTCAGAAAGATATCCGATCACTGCTGACCGAGAAGAGAGGATAAAGTAAAATATAAATACATTTAACGAAAAACTCAGAAAGAAATCCAATGCACTGCTTGATCAAAAAAGCGATGATAAAGTAGAATTATGTTATTGTTTTGCACAATGAAATGTTTTGAAAGGAGCGATTGTTCGTCATATTTATGAAGTATGATAAAATTGGAAAACGAGAAAATCTAAGACTCAATTATTTGAAAAATACATGAACAACAGACTTTGATAAGGGACAGTGAGCTAAGCCGATGACAGCTGAGCAATATCTGAGATTGCTAAAAATGTTGTGAAAAATAAGACTGCTTTGTATGAGAGAGAGAGAGAGAGAGAGAGAGAGAGAGAGAAAAGAACAGGAAGAGATCCCTGTATCGCCAGACGCTTTAATTAAGGTGACGCTATGATAAAAAAGAGAAAACCATTTTAGCTTTAAAAATAAATTATGTTTTAAGAGAATATATTTAGTGCATCAGTAACACAATTAATATTATTTCAGAATCCTGGGAAATGGAACTAAAGAAATATAATTCAATTTAAAATTCTTACCACGAGGAACTCCAGTCATACAAATGATCTAAACATTGAAAAATGAGTTTGTAAGAACAGGGAAAAATTAAAACGTCACCAATCCAACGGAAAATACAAATTTAGTAATAAACAAAGGTAATTCTTACTTTTCCGCTCGCAACTTGACCTGTCAGAGACTTTGTGTTGATAATTCGTATGGGTTGCTCTGTGAGCAAGAGCCTGTGCTGACATAAAGTCAGCTCAATCAAGAACAACAGCAGTGTCAGTAAATCAAAATACCTTGAACAAACTCGCATGTCATAAACGAACAAGTACAATTCACCAATTGAATACGACTATTATTATCAACGCTATTGGTATGAGATTATCAGAACCGCATAAACTTAGTGTGAATACTAATAAGAAATTTACGATTAATTGTGGAACCCAGGGACCCTCGTTATCCCCGGGGACTAGCCCACGTCCTCAATGTAGAAGCGTGGAAGAGACAAAGTGCCCGTTTTGGACAGTGCCCAACACCCATTTCTAATCTGGTATTTGATAAATCCTATTTTGTATGTCTATCATTTCGTATTACGTTGCTCTGATAAATTTCTAGCATGTATTTATATTATTTTGAATTATCTTATTATTGTTATGAAATTTTTGCTGTTATTGTTGCTGTTGTTGTGGTGATTACTGACATTATTAACCATGAAAATCATTAGAAAAATATGAATAAGAACGGCAGAATCGAAACTAACCTTTAGATTTTGATTGCTGAGGAAATTAGCTCACCGTCACAGTAGTGGTGAAGAGATTCTGTGAAGAAAAATAAACAAGTAAATTACCCAAGAGATTATCACCTCTCAGGAGCCAATTACATATACTCCAATATTATAGCAGGATTCCACAGAAATTCCGCAACCCTCACACACCCGAACTTTTGAAAATTCCTTGAAATGAACAATAATATCCTTATATATTAATGAGAGAGAGAGAGAGAGAGAGAGAGAGAGAGAGAGAGAGTTAAAAACTAAAATTGACCCATTTTTTTTTGCCCTAGTGACTCTCCAGGTTTGATTTCTGGAAGTAGCTTCAATTTCACTTATTGTAAGCCAATGATTTCTGGATGTGGGTCCAATTTCACTTACTGTAAACCAATTTTGAAACTGGGATCCAATTTCGGCTTTGCAGTATTAGGATTTTTCAAAATAATGTAAACTCTTGCGAAATAGTTATAATACCAATCATACAAATAATCTAGAAATGCAAAAACATGGCGCGATCCGACATCCAGCTTACTCGGTATGCGTGCTAAAATCTACGGCCAAATAACGCGTTGTTTCACCAACGACAATTTAAAGAAATACGCTATATTTTATTGGAAATAAGTGTTCTGTACTGTTTAATATGCACATTCTTTATTTTTTACATTTATATTCTAATAAATAAAACAAATATCTTATTCCAAAATTCCTGTATTTTTTACTCAACGCGAAACACTTTTTTCAGACCTTTTTAGGTAATTCCGAAGGGCTTTCTTCCCCCTCAGCAAGAACAACAACATTGTAAGAAGAACATCAGCAAGAACAACATCAACGACAAGAACAACAACAAAGTAGTTTGTAGGCTTACTCCCCGAGTAAGCGATAAAAAGTGAGCACGTCCTCTTGGATAACTAGGGTACCTGGATGACAGGTGTCTGGGAGTGCGAAACTGGCCAAATGTTCAACTGCCTAACTCTGCTATAGAAAGTTTCAGTGTGTGCCCGTCTTACGTCACTATACAGACACGTTGTCCAGTAAGGGGTTGGCTGGAATTCAGCTTTATGCCCGGAGACATCCATGAACTTATATGAGTGACTGTACCAGAAGAAAATATCCTTTTATGTTCTTCCACCATTCATACTAACAATCATCCATCGGCCTAACTGGTTTCCCATTTAAATTCCTCCCTTACTCTTTCTCAAACTTTATCTTATATTTCTCCTTAATTTAATCAATCGTTTCCCCTCTTACTAACACTTTGCAAACTTTTTACTGTTTCTGCAGTTCTTCACACTTTCCAGTGGGCGCTGTATCATCTGCGTGTATTAGCCTGTCCAATCTGTGTGATTATGGCCATAATAAAAACGATAAAAATGATAAAATCTCCTCATTAGTGAAGGAATGTAGTATATGATACTAAACAGTCTGATGACAGACACGAGTTCCCGAGCGTATGTTTCTTTGCAAGTCGAATTTTAACAGCTATAATTCAGTAATACAGCAATTAAAATCCATATTTTACAGATAATAATATAAAAATAGTTTTATGCTGCTTTTAGGTTACGCATTTTCCCAATTTCTCAAACAAATCAGTTTGACCAAGAATAAAATAACGAAGTGAAATGTATTGTTGTCCTTAGTACCAGATTTCACTAAAATATTGTCACTTCAGTTTTATTGTTCAGAGAATTTAATAGATGCACAAAAACTGGTCGCCGGTTCAGCCTTCAGATGGTATATAACCAAAAATTCCAGAGTAATTCATGGCAAAACTCGCTCGTGATAGCAGCCTTCGGAAGGTGAAAACTGACACTCGGAAGACAATCCCTGGGAAATCAGGCCATGGCGTCCTTCTCTGCGTGGGAGAATCGACGAAGGAAAGGCGAGAAAAAGTGCAAATAGATCGAGTGAATCCGACTCCCAGGAGCGTTAATTAATACTTCAAACGATTCTAAAGCTTCCTCGAAAGAGCAGCTGATGAAAATTAAGGTAAAACAGTTTAAAGCAAAGACAGAAAATAATTATTTGGTATATTCTTGATGTGCCTTTTCAAGCGCAATGTGGGTCATCTTAGATGGAAAGTTAACGTATAATGACGATAAAAGCAACAGAGAGGGGACATGGTTTCACGCTTGGTCTTTTTCAATAAATTTTATTATGTTGCCGACTGTTATCACTCTTTTGCTAACGAATATATTTTTTAAAACTATAACCTCAAATGTTGTGTATTGAAACATTAGAAAATAATGCAATGCTCTTCTATTAACCTGCTAGACGATAAGCAACGAAGACGGTAAGCGACCGTATTGCTTACAAAAACTCCGTAAAAAATTAAAATGAAAGATCGTTAATATGGAGACCTACCTATTCCGACCGGAAAATCTTATTACTTCAGCCCAGCAAGAACTTCACTTAATAGATTTTAGTAGGTTGGCACGGTTACTAGCTTGTCGCCAGCATATTAAGAACATTCCTGCACTACTATCTTCTAAATTACAGTAAATGTAACACTAACTGGTTATTTGTGGCACATTATTCTAAGGTATATAAGTATATATATATATATATATATATATATATATATATATATATATATATATATATATATATATATATATATATATATTCGTTCTTACAGATTATGCCCCAAAATATACGTGTTGCTTGTATACCTTAGAATATTGTGCCACAAATAACCCGTTAATATTACATTTACTGTTCTTCAGAAGATAGTAGTGCAGACATGAATTTTATTCTTAGGTCTATTTGATTATTAACTTATCTCCCATCAATAATACCACAGTACATTGCTATTTTTTTCACTATAAATTACTAGTTCAGATTTGCTCATGCAATTAATTATTCACTTTAATTTTCCCAACTTTTTCTTGAACACTCTTCCGCTCCGTAATGAAGCTGGTTCAGATAATAAGACAAAAAGGCAAAGGGACACGAAGGATGGGAAAGGATAAACATACAATGAGTCTCTACAATAAACCAAGATAACGTATCAAAATAAATATCCGTATATAAACAAATCAGGAGAGAAAAAAACAAGAAAGAAAGGTGAAAGTTGAAAGATCTGCACTGCAAAAGAAAAGTGCCTCTAAAAAAAAAAAAAAAAAAAAAAAAAAAAAAATAAAAAAAAAAAAAAAAAAAAAAAAAAAAAAAAAAAAGATAGGCAAAAGGGTCAGGTACTGCACAGGAAATGAAAGGCGATTACTTCATGGTTAGGTGAATCCTAGGAATATTCCGACTGAAAGAGATGGAGGAAAGGCTAGAAATGGAAAGGATCATCACTTTTTCATGCTCTGAAAGAAAGGGGTCACAATAATAAAAAATAAGAGACAGAATACTTTGAATTTTAAGGTCAACGTTCTTAATCTATGGTTGGAGCAATACACAACAGAGGTTATATAATTATGCACAACGCCATTTCTTACCCGTCGAGAAAGTTCCATCAGATAATTTTTTTTTTTTTTTTTTTTTTTTAAACTTAATTATGTCTTGAAGAATATATATGGAACTTTTTAAAGAGTTGGTTACACACATACAAAGGACACCCATACTACTCTCCACTATAAAGGCAGCCGTAAAATTTAAGAGAGCTAGAAGGGTACGAAAAGGATCTTTTTAAAATTTACCAATATTTTCGTTTATTAGGGAAGAATATAAAAATCTTTTATTTTCATGTACTTATGAGGTTGTGCACTGTGTGATTTTATTCTTAAAACATTACTGGGAATACACTTTGCATAAGCAAATTTTCTTGACTCACCATAATAAACGAGACACGTGTTCAAAGGGTGAAACTCGCTAGAACTATGCAATATGAACTGTAGGTATTACGAGTACGTGCAACGAATTATAGACGCTATCTTTGTCACATAGTACAATTACTAAACTCAATACAATAATCTTGTACATATGCTAAAATAAAGTATGGTATTTCATATCAAAATAAATTGAGACTAGGTATTACACCTATTCATTTCGTTATGAAACACCCTTGCACATTGCAGAGGGAGTGCAAGAGATGAGAGTCGAATGGCGAATATCAAGGAATGAAATGTGGCCTTCTAGGAAGTAGTCTTCGTATATAACAAGAGAGATTGTATACAAAATAATGAAAACACCGAAGTATTCCATAATGTACTAACTTAAGTCCTCGCGTTTCCTTGTCACGTGAAATCACAGTATTTCTTAAACGAATTGCTCTCATCTATCAAAGCTTAAAGCCGCTTTAAGCCAGAGGATTTGAATTGAACATAAATTCAGGCCAAAAGCCATCCCACTGGGGCCTATGAAGTTATTCAGCGCTGAAACTGAAATTAACAGTATAACGTTTGACGCGGGTAACAGGAGGACAACATCGCAGTTGCACTATGAATCAATTGTTAGGAAAGGGTGGAAAGTGAGATGGAGGAAGAAAGAGAATATGAAAGGAGAGATACAGTCAAAACGGAACGAAGTGGGGTTGCACCTAGGGGCCGAAGGGACACTGCAAAGGAATTTAAGTCTACAGTAGGGGTTTTCAACCTTTTCCTACCTACGTACCCTTTCGGGTATTTGTAATATCAGCAATGTACCCCCCTTCACTTTGAATAATGTGGAAAACAAAACCAACTCAAAAAAACACTACAGAGTGGAAGTAAGTACATAACTCTCTTGACATAACCAATAATATTGTAAACATAGAAAATTCCATAAAAATAAAGAAAATTTTTCATAATTATTAACCTCTGGGCATGAAGTCACTTTTCAAGGTTATGGTACTGAGTTGCAAAAACAAAAACATTATTTTTACATCAGCTGCAAAGGGAGTTCATGAAATGGCTGAAACTGTTTTCATGAACTATCTTAGTTGGCCGAGGAGCAGTTTTTGCTAAAGCACATTGAAAGTCGGCATCTATAACATTCAATCGAGTGCCATGGAGAGCGCGTACCCGCTGATAGACCGTTGGGGGTACGCGTACCCCAGGTTGAAAACCCTGGGTCTACAGTGTATACCGCATGAGGTGCACTGATAATACCACCCCACTACGGAGCTCAATCCTTGAAAGATAACGAAATACCGCCAGTGAGAAACTCATTACAATATCTCAATGAACTTAATTAGAATTCTTATTGGGAATTAAAAATGTTGAACTTTACTTCTATAAGAGGAAGGACCTACTTTGCAGGTTGCTGGAAGGATTTCACGAAATGAAATGCAACTGTGAGAGATGGTATTCTGGGACCATGTGGATGTAAAGTGTTGTGACTGAGTCGGTCTAGATATATAAAGGAAAATTATACTAAAAATTCCCCTGCATAATGTTAATATATTAAATGAACCAGTATCATATTTAAATCCCACCTTCGAATGTATAATTATTTTAAAAACTTAATGTTAACATTAAAATTCCACCATGATCTTGTAATGACTAAATGCTGCCTGTCGTTGCAGACTCCGAGTGTCGTACGTTTCTCATGTATAAGTTTTTATGTATGTATTACGAAAGACACACTTATTTGATCGTGGTGTTAGTACGAGATAGGAAAATAGATATCATATGGCTTCAATAAGCCTTTATAAAGATAGAATTCCACTTTTTAAATTAAACTGTATGATTTCGTCTGCCAGTGATATTTATGTGATAAAAACAATATACGCGCTTCAACTCTTCTTATAAAAATAAAGAAAATGGCCAGATCGTGGCACACACTACGAAATCTTTCTGCAATTTCCAGGATCTTTGAATTTAGGGGGAATTCCCGCCACGCTACGGAGATGTTTAAATTTGCCATAAAATTCCGAAAAGTTAAATGAAGTCGGTAAACGCGAGGGTATTAAAGAAATAAAATGAGATCCCGGATGTTTAAGGATCTTTATGGAACCTAACGAACGCACACGACGGGCAATTAGGTTTCCTGCAAAACATTTGATTTGCGATGTTATGACACTGATGGGGGACATCAAGGAGATTCTATGTATGGGGAGGGTGGATAAGGAACGAGAGAGAGAGAGAGAGAGAGAGAGAGAGAGAGAGAGAGAGAGAGAATAAATTATTGTAGACATGGGCACAGAGTTATATACTTTCTTTCATTATCTCTAAGCTTACATGGCTGTCTATTATGGTATAAACCTGTGTAATATCTTGCATCAATGTTGAAGGGAAATGGCGTCACATTACAAAATAAGTGTTACGACTGCTTCACTTCATGCCTGATTTAAGTCAGGTTTATTATATTTGAAGGTATAATATACAGGAAAGCGAATTCGTACTATCTAGATATGAGTTCAATGTTACAATCACGAAGTAGATCCCTACCTGATGGAAGCCACAGGAAAAAAAAATCACAGATCAAAATTATGCTCCTGTCCCATAGTAAACCACTTTGGGGAGCCAACATGCAACCAAGGCTAAGGGCAAATCCGGTGTCTCCTTTACCCAAAACAGAATATGGAAGCAAGAGACATGACTGAAGCTGTAACCCTTTCAAACCTCCACTCCATCAATCCAGATCCCTGGAGAGGGGACGCTTGTACGAGCTATATTCCCAAAAATGAAGGTTGGGAGAAAGGAATACTGGACGGACAAAAGAATTGACGTTGCAGCCGTAAATTGGACATTCAAGTGGGAAGGGATTCTACAATATTTGAATAAGAACATTTTCAAGCAATTTATTGCAATATTTTCTAAAAATAAAATACTTAACAAAACGGAAACTTCTTGCCTGGAGCGTTTACGAGCATAGCAGGTGGGAAGGGGGAATAAGTGCTGAAAGTGGTGTGATAAGAAACAAGGCGTGATCCGACCTTCAGATTACGAGGGGCGCGTGCTAAAATCTACAGTCAAAGAGCACGTTGTTTCACCGACGAAAATTTAAATAAATATACTAAATCTTATTAGCAATAATTAATCTGTAATGCTTTATATGCACTATTTATTCTTTATATGTGCATTCTAATAAATATATCATAAATATCTTATCCTAAAATTACTATATCTTTAACTCAACGTGAAAAACTTTTTTCAGACCTTTTTAGGTTTTTCCAAAGGGCTTTACTATCTCAACAACAGCAAAGTCGTTTGTAGGCTTACTTCCCGAGTAAGCGAAAACAAAACGGAGATTATTTAAGGCATAGTGTCATGACAGGGAAGATCATGAAGAGTATGGTGAACAGGGTAGTTAAGAGAGAAAAGAGAAAGCTATAATTAGCAAATAGTAAAAATAACGGGAAGAATGTGAACATAACCTTACGGGTGAATAAAAAGGTAAGGCCGAATTATGAGCGATAAATTAGAACAGATGACAGAAATAATGATAGAAGAAGAACTGAGCGTGTATGTATAGACACCAAAGATGGCGTGTTAATCAAGTGTTGTTAAGGAATAGATAGGTAAGAAGTTTTCAAGGGGAAAAGTTATACATAGCATAAATGAGGTGGCACTGTGAAGCGTGCTGGGAATAATAGTATAGAAGATATAATGAGGGCAATTTAAAACGCGACAATGAAAGTCAGTCGTTTGGTAGGATATGTGGGTGGGGGTGGGGGTGGGGGGGGGGGGGTGTCACTGCTCTGGAGTATAAGTGGATGTGAGTGTTATGTCTTCTTGGCTGTGCAAGATCTTCACAGACAGAGAGATGGAAAAAGTTAGAGAAGGAGCAGAAGATGTAGATGAAATGAAAGTCTTTTAATGTCTTGGAGGTGTAAGAATGCATGAAAGAATACGGTGGAAGGCGCATTGTCCGCACTGAAACTCGACGCGCCATCGATTAGCCTTCTACGTAGATTAGAGTAATTGATGTAGTGGAAGCTTTACTGCACAACGAGTAGTTCATCTACGATTAACATAATCAGTTGAATATCGCAATGCTGAAAGACATTGAATGTCTTTGTTACTGAATTTATTCAGTATTCTAGAATGCTCTTCACCGGAGATATTTGTAGTTTCAAAGATGAAGAGACTATTCTGTTCGCAGCCAAGTCGATGTACGACAAGAAACCGAACCATAATAACAACTCAGACATCTTTAATAAATGTTACGAAGCGTACAGAGAAAACTGGTCCAGTTGCGCATCGGCGTTTTCTTCAATTTAATTAAAATGTTTTCAAAGCATGAAAAGGAAGGTATTGATTTCCAGTGTAAAGCGGCAACTGTAACCAAGTAGTATTCGGAGTGAGAACCACTCTCATGTGCTTCATTCCCTTTCATAAGTAAATGAAGCACGTGACAACCGTCAACCAATGAATGTTATTTGCGGTTGGTCTCAGTATCAATTATCAACTTTAAGTGGTTACATTAGGTAAGGAAATCTTTTGAATTAGAATGGGAATATGAAGCCCAAGAAAATAAATTACTGGTATGAAAGTAGGTCTGTGTGTGTGCCTGAGAGAGAGAGAGAGAGAGAGAGAGAGCGAGAGAGAGAGAGAGAGAGAGAGAGAGAGAGATAGGTTACACCATCAGAAAATACGATTTGAGTATTGTGATATCGTTCTTGAAACAAAACATTATATGTAAGGTCGTTCCACACTTCAATAACTTTTTTTTATTATGCGCGTTCATAGACTTCAGAATTCGAAATACAAAGTAGAGACCTCACGGTGATAGAGGGAGAAATTCCCTCAGATTTACTTTCAGTTTTCTTTTTACTTCGTTTTCATACAATTCTTTACTGATTTATTATTATTATCTACTTTATTTTGGAGTAACTGATCTGTATATAAGAGATAAAATGCTTCTCGCTATTGTCTTTTCGTTCCTTCATACACAGTCATATATATTAGGTCATGGTATAATGTACATTGACCCATGTACGAAAAAGAATTGAATTGAATATAGAATTTTAGCTAAAGTCAAGCACTAGGACCTATGAGGTCATCAGCGTATATACGAAAAAGCGAGCAAAAGCACACTGCAAGAAAGAGTCCTACGCTCTATGAATTAAACCATGTCAGTATATCTAAGTCAAGTAGTATTTGAAGTGAAATCTACAAATAGACGTTTGTTTCTGGAACGACTGCGTGAATACTTAATAGTGACAGGTATGATATGTTATGAATTCTGAATGGACTTTCGAATGAACACAAATTTTTTCACCACATAACCCCAATGAGATACTGATATTAAATAATGTTACTGTTGCTACAATTATTGTGTTGGTGGTTTTGATGAAATAGAGAAAGTGTTGGGCAATTACGGTGCTTGAAATACAATATAGTAAAGTACCAAAAATCTGGTTATCATTGAAAAATAAAAATTAAGTTGATTCTCAGAGAGAGAGAGAGAGAGAGAGAGAGAGAGAGAGAGAGAGAGAGAGAGAGAGAGAGAGAGAGAGTTTGAGGCGTTAACGGATTTGTAGACTGAAGTTGGAAAAAAAAATGACGGGAGAATCTCTCCAAAAAAGCCTCGAATAAAATTCAGAGCTAAAGAAAATCCCGTCGGACGCTGAAGATGGAGAAATCGAACAAAATAACCTGAGGGTGAAGAGGTTTAATGCTATTCGTGTGTTAGCAGTCGGGAGATGGGCCAAGACTAGAAAAGATATTTTTTACACGTATCTGGAATACGATACAAATGAAAATTTCTCCTGAGGTATATATATATATATATATATATATATATATATATATATATATATATATATATATATATATATATATATATATATATATATGTGTGTGTGTGTGTGTGTGTGTGTGTGTCTGTGTGTATACTTATATATATATATATATATATATATATATATATATATATATATATATATATATATATATTCAAATACTAAACGAATATTTGCGGATTAAACTTCCGAGAAATATTATATTGTTTTCCAAGATTTTATAGACATTAAAAAATTTAAATAAGTAGTACATGTAATCAATTAATATAATAAAATACTCTGGGTCTACAATAATTCTACTAGAAAAATAATTTATATCAAGTGTAATTCCACCGTTATCTATCATGAAGAAAATGAAATATTCTCAAAAAACACCTAGCAATTTTCTAAGTGCGTTATTGTGGCAAAAAAGGTTAAATTTTCAGTGCAATTCACAATTACATCATTATTAGGAAAAACAATTATGGAAAATATCCTTTAAAAGAAAATAAACAATTATCCATGTGCTTTATTGTGGCCAGGAACAAAAGTAAAATTGTCAGTGCACTTCATAGTGACATCAACACCAGGAAAAACGATTATGGAAGAGTAGGTAAACACTGGAATCTCACAACACAATAAATGGTGTGGTTCTTCCATTCATCACATCGTTCAATATAAACCCAGAGCCAAAAGACAAAAGCTAAAATAAGACTAGATGAAAAAAAGTTACTGAATGGAAATTTGATGCGAGCTTCTCCCTTTTCTGTTTGAAGGCTTGAAAACACTTTAGAGCTTTGTTCACAAAATGAAAGATTGGGAAAAAGGCAGATATACTTAGAATATAGAATTTTGATCTAAAGCTCAAGCGCTGGGACCTATGAGGTCATTCAGCATTGAAACGGAAATTGAGAGTAAAAAGATTTGAAAGGCGTGACGGCAGGGAGACATCGCAGAAACACTATGAAACAATTGTTATTAAGTAAGATGTAATGAAGATAATACGACTGGAGGTACAATATCCAAGCACCAGTTTCGTTAAATCCGAATTTTTAGCAGATGATGTATTCCCACTTGGCAGCATACCAACCCCCTCCAAGAAATACGACAATCATGTTTTCTGTGGCATCTATCAAATATAGCCACCGCCGTGTGGCTTGCAGATGACAACAGAATTTCTTGAATATCATCCACTGCCATTGCTTGTCTAGTTCATAGACCTCTTAAGAATTTTGATTGCGTAAGGGAACGTCTCAATGTAAGTCGAAGGTGTATCTAAAGCATCTGACACGGACACTCATATGACTTAGCTAGCTATATTTTTAAAATTCGGCTTGCCCATTAGTTATTTTAAATTCCGTCAAACGTTTTGTCAACTGTTTTATCTGCTTCTGTTGATGACATAAAAGATACACCATTTCCCCATTTCGACAGACTTTCGTAAAGAATATTTCCGCTTGCATATAGGCATGTGGTTGACCTGCCATTTGCCTGTGGATCGGAATAATCGATGTAGCAATGTGTCATATTCTTTAATTCCTGTTTGCCAACCAGTTTTGACTGTATCCACATTCACTGCTGTGCCATCTGCAAACATCCAACATTCCTCATTCCATTCACATCTCATATTCTTATCTCACAACTTTGCAATGACAGCTGCTGTTTTGCATCACTCTAGGGATGGCTGGCGCGTGTTCTATCCTGGAGTTCACTCTTATACCAAGACTCAATTTCCCATTTACATATTCTAACCAAAGCTTCACTTCCATTTTAAAAACTATATTGCTCTTAACAACTTATCTGCACATGCACACGCAACATTTCAATATATATATAGATATATAATATATATATTATATATATAGATAATATATATATATATATATATATATAATAGTATGAGATGGGAACTAAGGAGTATCGAGATGCTGTTTTGGTAGGATGAGAGAGGAAGTGGGTTAAGGCCAATAATCATTATCAGTAAACACAGCAGCATCATCTCTTTAAGAATCAATATGACACCCAAGGGTTCCCTCTGGGACAAAAACCGGAAAACGGCAAAACGTCACTCGGAATAACCACATGATAGTTACTTAAGTTGAAACTTAATGCGGGAAATTCTTTAATCAAAGTATATTCTCAAAATTTAAAACTTATGCATGAACGCCTTTCTCAAGAAACGAATGACGTCTCGTAAACTGTCAACAAAATCCAATACATATGGCTTCGTAAGCTCTCCGTGGCGCTTGCCACAACTCGCCAAAATCGTCAACAAGTTTGGGGATTAAGTAAACTTGTAAGCGCCTTAACCCTCAGTCAAGTTGCGAGCGAAGGCTTGTGTTGGCTTATTCCTTATCTCCAAGATCTTGCTTTTTTTGCTACCCAGTTAGCGAGAACTGGGTAGTTCTGTCTGTTTTGCTAAACCTGTTCGTTGCATAAAAGTTACAACTAAATTTTATAAATTATATAAATGGATGATGTCTATATATTTAAGAGAATCTTTGTCCTTACGCAAAAACACAAAGCACAAGGGGATAACAGTGAGCAAAAAGTAAGTCACCATTTTGTATAGTAGATGTTTTTTCCTTTTATAAACAAGGCCTGGGAGCCACTTACATATCAAAACCAGAGATATATAGCAATATAGCATGTAAAACAAAATATGGAAAATGCGATATTCATTTGGTAACTAAAGTTAAGTACTCAAAAGAAACAACAAACACAAATAAGAAAAAATATTTGATAAAAGCATAATATGCATCAGCGATTATGCTGATTTAAGATGATAGCAAAGTTACTTAAATGATTTCATTCATGAAAAATGACACACTATTGCTAAGACACGAACAAATTGCCGAATACACCACGGCTTTAAAAAACGGCTTATAAATTGTGAACACCAGTTGATAAGTGAGGTAAAAAGTAAATCTTGAACTGAATACGAAAAGTTACTTACTGAAAATATCATTCCTTTGCGTGTCGCATAGGTATTCTCATTACACCAAATACTAACATGCAAAATGAAAACAAAAAGACATTATTATTTATACGTAGAAGGTTTATATGAAAACAAAACAAATAATTTTCAGGCAGTGAGAGTCGATGCATAATCCATTTTGAAGCAATAACTGATAGCGTTATGATAAAACCGAAGAGCAGACTGAACCATTTCCGTAGTCATATCAGATCACATTATTTAGATTTAACCTACAAAAGTATTAACATTAAACAAGAGGTTCAATGTAGCAGTGTTGATAGCGTTGTTTGCCAGTTTATCAAGAGCCACAGTATTTTACGGCTATTCAATAAAGTTACTTTAAAACTATATTTACTAACACAGCTGATGATGAACAAAACATTTTATCTATCAAAATATAACAAAATCTTCAACCACCCCTCATTTCTGCGTACATTTATTAACATATGCACTGGAACATTTTTCGTCGTAGCATTATGTGTAATGCTTTCAGCCTTCGGGATTTATATAATAAGACGGATATCTGTAAATGCATTCATATTATAATTATCGTCATAGCATACCTGAAAATACGCGGCTTACAACGGAAAATTATGTAGAAACTCACCGAGACGTCAGTTGTTACCAATTCAATACGTTTTCTGGTTTCGTTTATTTAGTGTTTGGCAGAGAATCTTCACAACTTCTAAAAATCGTGTGTATTTTTTTTTTTTTTTTTGTCGGGGAAAAAAAAAGGACCTTGATGCAAGACAATGTAGACAAGTACAAAATGTGCCGAAGTCTCTTCGGATCAATCGAGTTTTCTGCACAACGTATAATCAAGGCCACTGAAAATAGTTCTATCTTTCTGTGGTCTCGGTATAATGCTGTATGAGCCGAAGCCCATGAAACTCTGAAGGCCGTGGTGGCCTGTGATGTTGCGTTACCAGACTCATGATTATTACTAATGTTATACTGAAGCCAGAGGGCTGCAATTTGGTATGTTTGATGGTTGGAAAGTGGACGATCAACACATCAATTTGCAGCCTTCTAGCCTCGGTAGTTTTTAAGAACTGAGAGGACCCAAAAAAATGCGGACAAAATACGTGAGGATAGACACAGTCATCTCTATATTTATCTTTTACAGAAAACTAAAAGCGAAGAAATAAATTAACGATCAAATATGAAAGCTATAATGTAAATAACTAATACATAAGTATATAGTAAAACGTTCGTTAGAAAACAACAGAAATGAATGCAACATATGATGAATGTTTCTCTAAAAATTCATATTCAAATATGTGTAAAGGTTTGCTACGACCCATGAAAGAGAAAATAAATTAGCTCAAACATTTTGCTGTCCTTTCTATGGTTTTATGATAAATTAAGCTTCCACTCTATACATATTGAGAGTAAATTAATATTAGCACAAAGAAAATCCCTAAATGAACCACTCGAATGTTTATTAACGCGTGATAACACTAAAAACAAATACAGTTCGTTTAGATACTATAATTTTTATTTTTTATTTTTATGTATAGTACTAGACAGTGATAAAAGTAAAAATGGGAGAGTAGCGAGAGAAAGGGAGGGTATCAGTTAGCAAAGAAGAGTTGTTGTGAACGAGTTTACGAGATAAAATGGGCAATAAAAGGGGGCAGAAAGTTTTCAAAAGCAGGGACGAAAAATGGCAAAGTTCCGGGCACATACTGTAAACAAGAGCAATCCTTAAATTGAAACCTGAAGGAACAAAACTGGGAGTAGCTCTGAAAAAAAAAAAAAGTAAAGTGAGAACAGTTAAATAATGCAAAAGAGAACAAAAATATAACTAAAAATAATTGTCCGAAAAGGGAATGCCACACAAAACACTCATACTCAGAGAAAAATGAGGAAAGGAAAAAAATTAAATCCATAATCATGATTCTAATTAAAAGTACATTAAAGAGGACAATTGAAACTGGCATGCTAATGTGTAGAATTCAGCAGGCACCGGAATGTCATGACCAAAATCATAATAATCATTTTCAATGTTTTGTTCTTGCATAGGTCAACAACAGTAGACTCCGTCGTCCCAGCTCGCCTCTAGTCACAGCGCCCTGTTTATTTATTTTTTTTATTTGGTCTCTTCCCATTAAGGTACGAACTTTTTTTCTTTCTTTCTTTTTTTTCATTTCTGTCAGTACCTCCCCTATAAATGTAATTTAGTTTAAACCCGAAATCGGCCAAAGAGGGAAGTGGCCTAAGTGGCCAAAGTTCGGCAGTTACTTTTAAATTAACAGTTTTATAGGATGCGCTTCGCCGTGTTCAGTACTATAGTAGATTCACATCAACCGTGCATTTAATGTCTAGGCCAGTCTCTTACGACGCTCCTGATTGGCTGCTGATAAGCAAATCACAGGGCTGGAAACTCTCAGTCTCTCTCCAGAGTTCACATGGGTAGGATTTATGTGCCACCTCTCCTGAGGGATACTATTGAAAGAAGTATCCATTAGGAGAGGTGGAACATACATCCTGCCTATGGGAACTCTCTCTAGAGACTGAGAGTTTCTAGCCCTGTGATTGGCTTATCAACAGCCAATCAGGAGCATTCGTAAGGGACTAGCCTAGACACCAAATGCACGGCTGATGTGAATCTGCAATAGTACCTTGGGGATTAAATATCCCTAAGTGTATTCGCTCCCCGAGGGACTATTACTAAACACGGCGAAACTGTAGATGAATCGTTGTTTCGTCGTGATTAGTATTGGCTCCTGGGGGATCAAATGTTCCTTAGCGAATTGGTGATTTGACAAATTCCCTGAAAATTTCACGGTGCAATCTCTGGTTTTATAGTTGTACTGTAACACACACACACACACACACACACACACACACATATATATATATATATATATATATATATATATATATATATATATATATATATATATATATATATATATATATATATATATATATATATATATATATATATATATATATATATATATATATATATATATATATATATATACATATATATACATATATATATATATATATATATATATATATATATATATATATATATATATATATATATATGTATATATAGTATATATATATATATATATATATATATATATATATATATATATATATATATATATCATGTATATATATATATATATATATATATATGTATATTATATATATATACGTATATATATATATATATATATATATATATATATAAATAATCATATAAACTGTTAATCTAATTAATCGGGCCTTGGCCACACCCCCTCTGCCATTTCCCGAACTGGCCGGCCACTTCCCACTTTGGCCGATTTCGGGTTTTGGCCGTAAAACATATCCACATGCACTCGTTAACGTGACCTCATTCTGAAACTGATGATGCAGATTCGAATCCTGCTACTGACTTCAGAATTTCTTCCCATTCTTCCCTTTAGATCTCGAGCTTTGCAGTGAGAAGCTTATCCGGGAAGTTGGAGGAAATCAGGAACTAAGAGGCGCTGGGGTTATTACCACTTAAAATCAAAATGTAGCCGATTGACTCTATACATGAGCATCTGAAGATCTAGTCTTTTCTTTCATGAAATCACAAGAGAGGCAATTCAAACAATAATCATAAGATAATTGATACGACAGTAAACGACAGTTTTGTAAACCCGAATAGTTTAATTAAAAGAATAATTGGTTTAAGAATACTTTTAGAATGGAAAGATGCAGAAACGAACAAATTTCCTTTAGTAATGACACATCTGTTAATTTCCAAAAGCAAAACTTGTAAAAGTGAATGTAAAAACAAATTTGATTAACAGGACATAATCATATTAATTATACATATACGAAGACCGAAAGCTATAGCCACGTAAAACAAAAATATCATTAAATGGAGTTATGTAAATCCTTATAAATCTAATAAACTGATGAAGCACAAACAAATAAGATAACCGCATAAATATAAATAGAAAACTTACGTCCAAACAAAAGAGGGAATATCGCTTAATGGAGTTATGTAAATTAGCATCACTAAAAGGTTTTAGCCTCTCAGCAGTGAGCTTATTAACCCTTATGGACCGCATATACAAAGGTCCCAGATAATTTTTCTTAATTTTTACAACAATTTATACAGTAATACAGTCATGTGAATAATTAGTCATGTTGGTCACTAGGGGAATGAAATGTACGATAAAATACAGTACCCAGAATTATTACTTTTTAGGAACATTGAAGCCCAAGTTGCTGTTCTTCGCTGGAATGAATAATAGCTTTATTACATAAACATAAATATATCTTTTTATGATAATATGAAACTTAAAAAAAAAAAAATTATGAAAGAAAAGGAAATTCTTGATTTTTTCCCTATTCACTCTCTACATTAGAAAGTGTGAGGGATAAATAAAGGGGGAGAGTCGTACTGATTTAGGTATGAAACTGCCGGGAGCAGTTGTTTTTTTTATTTAGGCGCAAACTGACATTGCATTTCATGCACCTGATGTTTGTACGACCCTTACAACCAAGTCGCTTGTAGTACAAACGAGGATCTTTTGCTTCAGGGAAGTGACCTACTTTGTCAAACCTCACATCCTTCTGTGGTCTGACCTGACCCATCTGTTGACGCCTTTTCTTGGGTGGATCGGCTGTCTTCTTAGATGAAGATGGACGACCTCTTTTAGGCACATACTTTTCTGCCCTAATGAGCGACTCTGACACAGACATTCTGAAGGATAGTAAGGAATGCTTTTTCTCCTGTGAAAGCCCTGCTGTCTCATAATCTCTTCTGTAGAGCAACCAAGCTTGATTAATGCACATGTCAATCATATGAGAGATTAGTCTATCGTAATATTTCTTTGATCTCACTGGAATTCTGTACAATGATAACGGACAGTCAGCCAGGTCTACACCACCCATGTTCTTGTTGTACAATTTTACTATGTTCGGCTGTGGGATCTCTATAACTTTCCTAATTTTTTTGTCAAAACGTTGTGCAGTATGAGTTGGTTGGCTGTCAGTAAAGGTGGAGAGCAAGGTCATACCTTTATTATCAAGCCATTTGACTGCTGTTAACTGACTGCCATCACCAGATGACTTTCATTCCTCAAATGTGCCTCTACCTTTCTTCTTTAGGACAGTATCTAATACTAACTTTAGCCCTGGAAGCCGACATGGCCTTACCGTTCCACAGCACCAGATACCTCTTTCAGCCAGGTGTTTTATAAGTGGAACAGATGTAAACCAATTGTCAAAATAGAGATGGTGATTCCTGTTACTCTGTATTGTCTCAGCCAAGTGCAAGACTATGTTGGAAGATGCACCAAGGTCTGGAATACCTTCTTTATTCACAGGCTGAATGGACCTTGTATAAGGAATGAAATCATGAATAAGACGCCCACTGTCTGCAAGTACAAAGAGCTTGAATCCCCACTTTTTGAGCTTCATAGGTAGGTACTGTTTCATGCTATGCTTTCCTTTGAAAGGCACCATCTGCTCGTCGATACAGATATTCTGTTTCATTGGAAGTTCCTGGAACTTATTTCTCAAATGATCTATCAATGGTCTTACCTTGAAAAGCTTATCATTGTTTACCTCATCATTATTATCCCGAAGATGTAGGTTTGATTTTATAGTCTCCCATCTAGATCTACTCATGACCATAGCAGTGTAATCTCTGTACCTGCCAAACAATTCCCCAGAACAATGGAGTCGTGTTTGAGGAGTTCTAATTATAGTGAAATGAATAAGTAATCCCCGCCATTGTTCAAATTCCCCCCTACTAAGATTAAGTGGCTTGTTCACATCTCTTTGTGTTGCATACAAATTACTTTGATGACCTATTTCATCTAAGATACCTGGAGTGAAAAACTTCCTGAAGTACCATATCGGGTGTCCTAAATATACATCTGGGTCATAGGTGTTTGAGGCTTCATCATCATTAGGGATGAAAGCTGGCACTGGTGAAGGGGAGCTGTCTGTTTTCATAGTCCAGAGAACTCGTCTTGAGGGCTGGGAAGCTTGAGTAGTTCTCCTAGTTCTTGAGGAAGTTGATGGAAGGGTAGACTGATCCTGAATAACCTCTAAATTACCAGTTGGAACTTCAATGACCACACTGTTCTCTTCAGTGATACTCTCGTTTCCAATCCTGTCTTCCATCACGACAACTTCAGTACGTTCATTTGGCAAATCTGTGAAGCAGTAATTTCATGTTAGACTAGGAGACTGAAGAGTGCTGACTCAATTACTTCCTGACTCCATGATATGAATTTTCTCCATTTGAATTTATACCAACATGTGAAGCAGAAAGTGCACAGTAAAGCGTTGACTAAGTTCTAATATTTTGGTGATTTCAAAAGGAAATTGGTAACATTTGATTCTAAAGCAAACTATTTTTCACCTACCTAAATCAATGTCACCTGTGTCAGGTAATCTAAACTCAACATCCTCCGTGTCCTCTTCATCCTCATGTGAAAATTCATCACTCAACCCATTATCTTGCTCAATGGGCAAACTTCCTGTATTTTCTCTACAAAGCTGCCTGGTTCTAATTCTTGAGTAAAAAATGGCTGGATCAATCCCTAAAAAAAAGCAAGATTTATTATGAATGATGATAAAAAAAGTAATTGCCAGAGAGAGAGAGAGAGAGAGAGAGAAGAGAGAGAGAGAGAGAGAGAGAGAGAGAATAATGCATCAAGCCATTATGAATAATAATGATAAGAAAAAAGAAAATGATATAAATAATAAGGATAAGAAAAAAGAAAATGACAGAAAAACTCAAAGAAAGTTATAACTTCAACTATTGTATTGTAGTCTACCATTACTTAGACCGTCCTTTTTATATTCAGGAAATTTGTACAAGAAAATGTAAAACAAAATTTCAGGATAAACTATTATAAAACTTTTATTTTAGCTACACAGACAGGATTTACACATGTTGATGTAGCAATCACGGTAACCATACGGGTGCAGTTACAATAACGATATGACCAACATGACGAAAATGTCAGCAATATATAATTGCTCATAATTTCTATGTTTCAACAAAAACTGAGAAGACACTGTATCTCCGTGATCTAGAACTGATAAACTTTCAGAAAAAAATATAAATGAGGCAAGTGACATACCTGATAATTCATCCATGATCTTGAAAAGTTGGTCAGAAAATTAAAACCAGGTTCATAATTCTAAATTGTCAACATTACACTGAGCATAGCTCTCCTCAGATTCGACCAATCAGCTCCCAGTTGGTTTTTTCTTGGAGTGGAAGAGTAGACGAATTGGTCATGACTGACACAGAGGGGTATGGAGTTATTCTGTCTCATTGAAAGCCAATAGAAACTTAGATGACGAATTAGTCATGTTGGGCAATATAGGGTTAATTAAATTAACATCGATAATAATGAGAGACGCGGCCACCGGGCTCAGTCCGCAGAGTTGGCTTGGAAACAAAAGGATTGCGGCTTTGTCGATAGAAAGAAGAAAAAACAATTAATTTATTCCGTTTAAGTAATGCAAAGCAGGATAAAAAGACGTCTTCTTCACAAGAAGAGTATAAAGAATAAAAAAAAATAAAAATTAAAGAAACCATGAAAGATTGATAAAACTTAGTATACTACTTTGCCTAGATACTTTCTAATGAAGATGTAAGTATTTAAATTAAATATAAATCAAAATATCTTAAGTATCGTTTAAAAAATTAACAGTTATTTTTCCATTTTTGTTGATTTTTTACATAAAATTCTGTCTACGGAAAACTCAATGAAACAAACATGGCTAGTGATCGTAGAATTACTGTTTTGTTGTTGTTAAGGTTAGTGAGGACGTTCATTATTATCTTTGAGGTGCAAAGCTCTAGAGAGCAAGCGCTTAGAAAGCCTGTAACCCTTAAAGACCGCCACTAACGTCCAGTTATAACTGCACAGTCGGGCTGAGCAGGCAAATCTTCGCCACTAACGATACAGTCCTTTTCCTCAGTCCTCCGTAGCAGCCACAGCGTCAATACACGATACTCTGGCTGTGATTGACTTGGTGGCATCATAAATCTCATAAACGTGAAGTAAGACGTCCAGTGAAAGAGAGGTTGATAAAAACTAATTATATCCTCCAATGTGAATTTGTTGAAAGTTTAAATTTCATTAAAAGGGTTAATACTGATTCGTTTTCGTTTAAAGATTGTATTACAATGAATGAAAATTTCCTTAGTACTGTACTGTCTTCCTATGTTTCATTAGTGTGTGGATTAGTCTAACTTCCGTGAGATGTAAACAATGAATAAACATACATAGTCCAATATTGTTTGATTTTGTTTCGTCAGAAAGAAAATATGATTTATTTTCTTTCTAATTAATTTTTAAATACGAATTACATACATGGTGCATATTAATGAAGAAACGCAGATAGGCCTATTCTTGTTTTACATTATTTTGTCGTGATAAATCTTTATTCTCATCGAAAAACTGTCTTGCACATATGGTTTATAACCACGAATGAAAAGTACATTGGCTATCTGTTATGATAGCCTTTGGATTTACCACATTAACGTTGCAATGCGCATGCGCAGCCGTTTGGCCTGAGGTCCATCGATTGAGATGAGCTTTTACCCAGCCGCCTGCGCAGGCCAGAAAAACTGTGCAGGTTGTAGACACTAACGTTCAGTTATAGCTGCAGAGTCCAACTGTGCAATTACAACTGCAGGCATAACTGAGCTTTAGTGGCGGGCTGTAAAAGAGAAATGGAGGTGGGGAGCTCTGCTCAGGCGAGACAAGCGATCTCTGGGATGGTTGGAAATCGTCTCAGGCCTGTTCCTTTGTTGTTGTTGTTGAAGATTAAGCCAGCCTTGTGCTGGCACTGGATCTTGCTCTTAGAGCAGTCCGTAAAGGCCTGTTACTTCTGTTGCAACCCCTTTTATCATCTAGGTCCTTAATTCTGCGCAATACGGTAGAGAACATCATGATCCCCTGACCTCGTGGCTGCCCCGAATTCAGTGTGGTTAACATGTGGTCGAGATGGCGGCGGCTTAATCCTCTGCCGTTCAGGTAGATGGTACCTGCCGAAGGAATAACCAACGAGAGTCTTATGGGAGGAACAGCTGTAAGTCATAGAGAGATATCTCATGTAGAGGTGGTGGAGGCTTCATAG
>NC_087210.1:64100322-64129702 GCF_015104395.2 Macrobrachium nipponense
AAAGCACATGGATTGTTATTTTTCTTTCAAAGGATATTTTTCCAGAATTGTTTTTTCCTAATAATGATGTAATTGTGAATTGCACTGAAAATTTAACTTTTTATCCTTGCCACAATAAAGCACTTAGAAAATTGCTTGGTTTTTTTTTGGTAAGAATATTTCATTTTCTCATGATAGATACGTTAAAAAGATTGATTTTTTTAGGCCCCTCAGGCACTGAACGGTGGAATTACACGTGGATAAATTATTTTTCTGGTGAAATTATTGTAGACCCAGAGTATTTTATTATATTAATTGATTACATGTACTACTTATTTAAATTTTTTAATGTCTTAAAAATCTTTGGGAAAAAATATAATATTTCTTGGAATGTTTTATGCGCAAATATTCGATTTAGTATTTGAATATAATATCTATATATATAATATATATATATATATATATATATATATATATATATATATATATATATATATATATATATATATATATTTATATATATATATATATATATATATATATATATATATATATATACCTCAAGATAAATTTTCATTTGTATCGTATTCCAGATACGTGTAAAAAATATCTTTTCTAGTCTTGGCCCATCTCCCGACTGCTAACACACGAAATAGCATTAAACCTCTTCACCCTCAGGTTATTTTGTTCGATTTCTCCATCTTCAGCGTCCGACAGAATTTTCTATACCTCTGAATTCTATTCGAGGCGTTTTTTGAGAGATTCTCCCGTCTTTTTTTTTTTTCCAACTTCAGTCTACAAATCCGCTAAGGCTTTAAAACTCTCTCTCTCTCTCTCTCTCTCTCTCTCTCTCTCTCTCTCTCTCTCTCTCTCTCTCTCTCTCTCTGAGAATCAACTTAATATTTATTTTCCAATGATAACCAGATTTTGGTACTTACCATATTGTATTTCCAAGCACCGTATTTACTCAACGCTTTCTCTATTTTATCAAAACCACAACAATAAATTGGTAGCACAGTAACAGGATTTAATATCAGAATCTCATTTGGGTTATGTGGTGAAAAAATTTGTGTTCATTCGAAAGTCCATTCAGAATTCATAACATATCTTACCTGTCACTAGTGAGTATTCACGCAGTCGTTCCAGAAACAAACTTCTATTTGTTTTCACTTCAGATACTACTTGACTTAGAAATGCTGACATGATTTAATTCATAGCACGTAGGATTCTTTCTTGCAGTGTGCTTTTGCTCGCTGATGACCTCATAGGTCCCAGTACTTGACTTTAGCTAAAATTCTATATTTCAATTCATTTTTTTCGTACATGGCCAGTGTAACTTATATCAAGACCTAATATATATGACTGTGTATGAAGGAACGAAAAGCCAATAGGCGAGAGACATTTTATCTCTTATACACAGATCCGTTACTCCAAAACAAAGTAGATAATGATAATAAATCAGTAAAGAATTGTATGAAAACGAAGTAAAAAGGAAACGGAAGGTAAAACTGAAGGACTTTCTCTCTCTAAGGGCCCCCATTCACGCTCAGTTGCAGCCTTCAGGTGAGAACGTTGTGGGCGTGGTTTAACAGTATCGTTGCGTGTTATGGCGGGATTTTATTCCTAAAGGTTCGAACTCACAGCGACCGGACAGCTCGAGACCTTGTTCGAAGCAGGCCTGAATGTATGTGAGGGTGTCTTCGACGCGGCCTGCAGCGTATCCCTCAGTCTATGGTTTAAAAGCGCAGAAGAAAAAAAAAAAAGAACCCCATTTAGTAGGCGAGCATTATGTCACACATCTGGGTGGATAAAAGATTTTTGGAACGAATCATTGATGTATTGGGTGGATAAAAGATTTTTGGAACGAATTCATGATTGAAACAAGGCAACTCCATGTAATAGGAAAAATAAGAGGTAAGACTATTCAAACAGGAACATGAAAAATGAAGCGTATGAGACACTGGTGAAGAAACTTCGAGAGAAGGATGGGAGTGCTACCTGTGACACGGTAACCACCAGAAGATAAACAACATGCGTAGTTCCTTCAGAAAGAAATGGAAAAAGGTTGAAAATTCAAAGAAGTCTGGGGGCAGCTACAGATGAGTCTATCGTCCAAGTATATGGTACTACGACCAGCTTTTATTCCTTCGTGACCAAGAAATCATCATCAGATATTGAAGAGGTATGTAAACACCTTTAAATATCAAAATTGAAACGTTTCACGCCTCGTGAGGCATTTTTGCAGCCTTTTTCTTGGAATCATCAAACTATTTCTATAGAGCTCTAGAAGCTCTAGAACACGAAAATTTTGATCAAAAATTAAAAATATATGATGTTCAAATATGACGCAGAATTTGGACATCTTAGGTATGATAGTAGGTCTGAGTGCTATATATATAATATATATATATATATATATATATATATATATATATATATATATATATATATATATTATATATATATATATATATATATATATAATGTACCAAACATTTATTGTTTGGAGATTCATTGACAAAAACAAAGGAAAGGAGAGTTACAATGCATGCTACTATTATAGGGCTGTTGTTTTGTCTTGCGTTATTTAGAACATTCCATTTAGTACTTCTTACTTTGCCATAGCAAAGAGTATGTTTTTTGCAATTCTTATGGGTTGAACATTATATTAAATGTTTAATACAAATGCTGGCATCATTTAATAAGAATAAAAATAGGAAGCATATAATACTAAGCTTCGCACATCCTGTTTTCTCATGGGGTGCTTAGGGAACCTAAAAACGTAATGTATGTGAGTACACAGCTATAATGATATAATTATATACTATAATATAGGTGTATAATATGCAGTATTTTGTAAATATTGTTTGTTTTCAGCTTCATATGTGCCCTTTATGTATATAAAAAAAATAAACATTATACACTTACCTTCATATATTCTTTCCTTAATACCTTCCATATGACTTTCGCAAGTTTCTGGAATTTATGCGTCCCAAAGCTTGTGGTGTACTGCTACGCTGAATTTCAGGTCTTCGTAGACTTCCTGTTGCTAAATACCGAGAGTTTGCAGCAAGTCTATCCCTGGCGATATAGCAGATCTCCGTAGTGTCTTTCCTCTGTATATGTGGTGCCAAAACAAGGTTAGAAAGCTTGCGAAATGTAGTCATCCATTCGTAGATAAAGGTTAAAGAATCATGAGGCTCCCATACTAAAGTGACAACAGGTTTGTGTGGTGATAGTAGTTTCTTTTTGCTAGCCATTCCTTCATCCCAAACCCTTTTCCTCCTTCTCGGGCTGCTTTACGTTTTCTCGTAAGCTACAATATAAAGAGATAGAATCTGCAGCTACCTCTCTGATAACACCTTTCCCATTGCTGGCCGAGAGTAGACTAACCTGATTCACCCAGGCCGCCTGCCGTAATGTATGGGTACATTTTGGTCGTCCGGCCACTGAAGCTCCGCCCCAAACCGGAGACCTGCAGGTAGTACCGGTGCGTGAATGGGGCCCCTAATATCACCGTGAGGTCTGTACTAGTATTTCGAATTCTGAAGTGTATGAACGCGCATATTAAAAAAAAAAAAAAAAAAAAAAAAAAGTTATTGAAGTGCAGCGTCTTACATGTATTGTTTTGGTTTTCAAGAACGATATGACAATACTCAAATCGTATTTTCTGATGGTGTGACACTCTCTCTCTCTCTCTCTCTCTCTCTCTCTCTCTCTCTCTCTCTCTCTGGCACACACACAGACCTACTAACATACCAGGAATTTCTTTACTTGGGCTTCATATTCCCATTCTAATTCAAAAGATTTCCTCACCTAATGTAACCACTTAAAGGTGATAATTGATACTGAGACCAGCCGCAAATAACATTCATTGGTTGACGGTTGTCATGTGCTTCATTTACTTATGAAAGGGAATGAAGCACATGAGAGTGGTTCTCACTCCGAATACTACTTGGTTACAGTTGCCGCTTTACACTGGAAATCAATACCTTCCTTTTCATGCTTTGAAAACGTTTTAATTAAATTGAAGAAAACGCCGATGCGCAATTGGACCAGTTTTCCCTGTACGCTTCGTAACGTTTATTAAAGAGGTCCGAGTTGTTATTATGGCTCGGTTTCTTGTCGTACATCGACTTGGCTGCGAACAGAATTGTCTCTTTATCTTTGAAACTACAAATTATCCCCCTTAAAGGTATTCAATGTCTTCCAGTATTGCGATATTCAACGGATCATGTTAATCGTAGATGAACTACTCGTCGTGCAGTAAAGCTTCCACTACATCAATTACTCAAATCTACGTAGAAGGCTAATCGATGGCGCATCGAGTTTCAGTGCAGACAATGGTGCCTTCCACCGTATGCTTGCATACATTCTTGCACCTCCAAGACATCAAAAGACTTTCCTTTCATCTACATCTTCTGCTTCTTCTCTAACTTTTTCCACCTCTCTGTCTGTGAAGATCTTGCACAGCCAAGGAGACATAAAACTCACATCCACTTTAATCCAGAGCAGTGACTCCCCAACCCACATATCCTACCAAACGACTGACTTTCATTGTCGAAGCTTCAAATTGCCCACATTATTTCTTCTATACTATTATTCCCAGCACGCTTCACAGTGCCACTTCATTTATGCTGTGTACAACTTTTCCACTTCAAAATTTCTTACCCATCTACTCCTTAACAACACTTGATCAACACACCATCTTCGGTGTCTATACCTACACGCTCAGTTCTTCTTCTTTCAGTCTTTCTGTCATCTGTTCTAATTTATCATTGAGGGTCCTGCCTAACATTTTTTATTTTCCCGTAAGGTTTTGTTCACATTCTTCCCGTTATTTTTATTATTTGCTGATTATAGCTTTCTCACTTCTCTCTTAAATACCCTGTTCGCCATACTTTCACGATCTCCCCTTAAAATTAATAATCTCCGTTTTCGTTTTGCTTACTCGGGGAGTAAGCCTACAAACTACTTTGTTGTGGTTAGGAATAGGAAAGCCATGTGAAAAGGCCTAAAATGATCTAAAAAGGTGTTTTGCGTTGAGTTAAAGATATAGGAATTTTAGGGTATGATATTTATGATTTATTCATTAGAAGGAAAATGTAAAAAATAAATAATGTGCTTGTTAAACAATACAGAATAATTATTTCTGCTAAAATATAGCGTATTTATTCAAATTTCCGTTGGTGAAACAACGTGCTCTTTGACTGTAGATTTTAGCACGCGCCCCTCATAAGCTGGAGGTCGGATCACGCCTTGTTTCTTATCACACCACTTTCAGCGCTTATTCCCCCTTCCCAACTGCTATGCTCGTAAACGCTCCAGGCAAGAAGTTTCCGTTTTGTTAAGTATTTTATTTTTTAAAAATATTGCAATAAATTTGCTTGAAAATGTTCTTATTCAAATATTGTAGAATCCCTTTCCACTTGAATGTCCAATTTACGGCTGCAACGTCAATTCTTTTGTCCGTCCAGAGTTTCTTTCTACCAACCTTCATTTTTGGGGATATAGCTCGTACAAGCGTCCCCTCTCCAGGGATGTGGATTGATGGAGTGGAGGTTTGAAAGGGTTACAGCTTCAGTCATGTCTCTTGCTTCCATATTCTGTTTTGGGTAAAGGAGACACCGGATTTGCCCTTAGCCTTGGTTGCATGTTGGCTCCCCAAAGTGGTTTACTATGGGACAGGAGCATAATTTTGATTTGTAATTTTTTTTTTCTGTGGCTTCCATCAGGTAGGGATCTACTTCGTGATTGTAACATTGAACTCATATCTAGATAGTAAGAATTCGAACATGCTCTCTCTCTCTCTCTCTCTCTATCGCTCTCTCTTATATATATATTATATATATATATATATATATATATATATATATATATATATACATATATATATAATATATATATATATATATATATATATATATATATATATATATATATATATACACACACACACACACACACACACACATATATATATATATATATATATATATATATATATATATATATATATATATATATATATATATATATATGTATATATATATATATATATATATATATATATATATATATATATGTATGTATATATTACTTTCATTCCCGTATCTTTTATTTATTATTTTCCTGTATATTATACCTTCAAATTAAGAAACCTGTCTTAAACCACGCAGGAAAAGAAGCAGTCGTAACACTTACTTTGTAATGTGACGTCATTTCCCCTCAAAATCGATGCAAGATATTACACAGGTTTATACCATAAAGGACAGCCATGAAAGCTTAGAGATAAATGTAAGAAGTATACAGCTCTTTACCCATGTCTACACTAATTTATTCTCTCTCTCTCTCTCTCTCTCTCTCTCTCTCTCTCTCTCTCTCTCGGTTCCTTATCCACCCTCCCCATACATAGAATCTCCTTGATGTCCCCCATCAGTGTCATAACATCGCAAATCAAATGTTTTGCAGGAAACCTAATTGCCCGTCGTGTGCGTTCGTTAGGTTCCATAAAGATCCTTAAACATCCGGGATCTCATTTTATTTCTTTAACACCCTCGCGTCTACTGAGTTCATTTAACTTTTCGGAATTTTATGGCAAACTTAAACATCTCCGTAGCGTGGCGGGAATTCCTCCTAAATTTCGTAGTGTGTGCCATGGTCTGGCCATTTTCTTTATTTTTATAAGGAGAGTTGAAGCGCGTATATTGTTTTTATCACATAAATATCACTGGCAGACGAAATCATAGTGTTTAATTTAAAAAGTGGAATTCTATTTTTATAAAGGCTTATTGAAGCCATATGATATCTATTTTCCTATCTCGTACTAACACCACGATCAAATAAGTGTGTCTTTCGCAATACATACATAAAAATTTATACATGAGAAACGTACGACACTCGGAGTCTGCAACGACAGGCAGCATTTAGTCATTACAAGATCATGGTGAATTTTAATGTTAACATTAAGTTTTTAAAATAATTATACATTCGAACGTGGGATTTCAATGTGATACTGGTTCATTTAATATATTAACATTATGCAAGGGAATTTTTAGTATAATTTTCCTTTATATATCTGTGACCGACTCAGTCACAACACTTTACATCCACATGGTCCCAGAATGCCATCTCTCACAGTTGCATTTCATTTCGTGAAATCATTCCAGCAACCTGCAAAGTAGGTCCTTCCTCTTATAGAGGTAAAGTTCAACATTTTTAATTCCCACTAAGAATTCTAATTAAGTTCATTAAGATATTGTAATGAGTTTCTCACTGGCGGTATTTCGTCATCTTTCAAGGATTGAGCTCCGTAGTGGGGTAGTGTCATCAGTGCACCTCATGAGGTATACAATGTAGACCCAGGGTTTTCAACCTGAGGTACGCGTAACCCCAACGGTCTATCAGCGGGTACGCGCTCTCCATGGCACTCGAATGAATGTTAGGTGCCGACTTTCAATGTGCTTTAGCAAAAACTGCTCCTCGGCCAACTAAGATAGTTTATGAAAACAGTTTCAGCCATTTCATGAACTCCCTTTGCAGCTGATGTAATAATAATGTATCTTGTTTTTTCATCTCGGTACAATAACCTTGAAAAGTGGCTTCATACAGAGGTTAAAAATTATGAAAAATTGTCTTTATTTTTTATGGAATTTTCTATTTACAATATTACTGGTTATGTCAGGAGAGTTATGTACTTACTTCCCCTCTGTAGTGTTTTTCGAAAGGGTACGCGTGGGGAGGAAAAGGTTGAAAACCCCTGCTGTAGACATTACTCAAGTTCCTTTGCAGTGTGCCTTCGGCCCCTAGGTGCAACCCCTTTCGTTCCTTTTACTGTACCTCCTTTTATTCTCTTTCTTCCAGCTTACTTTCCACCTTCTCCTAACAACTGATTCATAGTGCAACTGCGATGTTGTCCTCCTGTTACACGCGTCAAACATTATACAGTTAATTTCAGTTTCAGCACTGAATAACCTCATAGGTCCCAGTGTGATGGCTTTTGGCCTGAATTTATGTTTAATTCAAATCCTCTGGCTTAAAACGGCTTTAAGCTTTGATAGATAAGAGCCATTCATTTAAGAAATACTGTGATTTCACGTGACAAGGAAACGCGAGGACTTAAGTTAGTACATTATGGAATACTTCGGTGTTTTCATTATTTTGTATACAATCTCTCTTGTTATATACCAAGACTACTTCCGAGAAGGCCACATTTCATTCCTTAATATTCGCCATTCGACTCTCATCTCTTGCACTCCCTCTGCAATGTGCAAGGGTGTTTCATAACGAAATGAATAGCTGTAATACCTAGTCTTAATTTATTTTGATATGAAATACCATACTTTATTTTAGCATATGTACAAGATTATTGTATTCAGTTTAGTAATTGTACTATGTGACAAAGATAGCGTCTATAATTCGTTGCACGTACTCGTAATACCTACAGTTCATATTGCATAGTTCTAGCGAGTTTCACCCTTTGAACACGTGTCTCGTTTATTATGGTGAGTCAAGAAAATTTGCTTATGCAAAGGGGTTTTAAAGGCAGAAGATCATGAATGTTGTGTAACCCATATTTCAAGTACTTTATGTATGTTGTTGCACTGTTTATCAAGATAATTAACTTTTTTTAATCCTCGTTATAACTGGTTATGTATTCCCAGTAATGTTTTAAGAATAAAATGACACAGTGCACAACCTCATAAGTACATGAAAATAAATGATTTTTATATTCTTCCCTAATAAACGAAAATATTGGTAAATTTTAAAAAGATCCTTTTCGTACCCTTCTAGCTCTCTTAAATTTTAGGCGCCTTTAATAGTGGGAGAG
The DNA here is from genome assembly GCF_015104395.2 of Macrobrachium nipponense. Classification (NCBI taxonomy): domain Eukaryota; kingdom Metazoa; phylum Arthropoda; class Malacostraca; order Decapoda; family Palaemonidae; genus Macrobrachium; species Macrobrachium nipponense. Next base: position 64,109,132 of record NC_087210.1, read on the forward strand.
TAGTATGGGTGTCCTTTGTATATGTGTAACCAACTTCTTTAAAAAGTTCCCATTATATATATTCTTCAAGACATTAATTCAGTTTTTCAAAAAAAAAAAAAAAAAAAATTATCTGATGGAACTTTCTCGACGGGTAAGAAATGGCGTTGTACATAATTACATGACCTCTGTTGTGTATTGCTCCAACCATAGATTAAGAACGTTGACCTTAAAATTCAAAATATTCTGTCTCTTATTTTTTATTGTGACCCCTTCCTTTCAGAGTATGAAAAAGTGATGATCCTTTCCATTTTTCTAGGCCTTTTCTCCATCTCTTTCAGTCGGACTTTTCCTAGGATTCTTACCTAAACCTGAAGTAATCGCCTTTCATTTGCTGTCAGTACCGGACCCTTTTTGCCTATCTTTTTTTTTTTTTTTTTTTGTTTTTTTTTTTTTTTTTTTTTTTTTTTTTTTTTTTTTTTTTTTTTTTTAGAGGCCCCACACTTTTTCTTTGCAGTGCAGATCTTTCAACTTTCACCTTTCTTTCTTGTTTTTTTTTTTTTTCTCTCCTGATTTGTTTATATACGGATATTTATTTTGATACGTTATCTTGGTTTATTGTCGAGACTCATTGTATGTTTATCCTTTCCCATCCTTCGTGTCCCTTTGCCTTTTTTTTCTTATTATCTGAACCAGCTTCATTACGGAGCGGAAGAGTGTTCAAGAAAAAGTTGGGAAAATTAAGGTGAATAATTAATTGCATGAGCAAATCTGAACTAGTAATTTATAGTGAAAAAAAAATAGCAATGCACGGTGGTATTATTGATGGGAGAAAAGTTAATAATCAAATAGACCTAAGAATAAAATTCATGTCTACACTACTATCTTCTGAAGAACAGTAAATGTAATATTAACGGGTTATTTGTGGCACGATATTCTAAGGTATACAAGCAACACGTATATTTTGGGGCATAATCTGTAAGAAACGAATATATATATATATATATATATATATATCTTAGAATAATGTGCCACAAAATAACCAGTTAGTGTTACATTTACTGTACTTCAGAAGATAGTGGTGTAGGAATGTTCTTAATATGCTGGCGACAAGCTAGTAACCGTGCCAACCTACTAAAATATATCAAGTGAAGTTCTTGCTGGGCTGAAGTAATAAGATTTTCCAGTCGGAATAGGTAGGTCTCCAATTAACGATCTTTCATTTTAATTTTTGACGGAGTTTTTGTAAGCAATACGGTCGCTTACCGTCATCGTTGCTTACCGTCTAGCAGGTTAATAGAAGAGCATTGCATTATTTTCTAATTCTTCAATATACAATATATGTGGTTATAGTTTTAAAAAATATATTCGTTAGCAAAAGAGTGATAACAGTCGGCAACATAATAAAATTTATTGAAAAAGACCAAGCGTGAAACCACGCCCCCTCTCTGTTGCTTTTATCGTCATTATACGTTAACTTTCCATCTAAGATGACCCACATTACGCTTGAAAAGGCACATCAAAAATATACCAAATAATTATTTTCTGTCTTTGCTTTAAACTGTTTTACCTTAATTTTCATCAGCTGCTCTTTCGAGGAAGCTTTAGAATCGTTTGAAGTATTAATTAACGCTCCTGGGAGTCGGATTCACTCGATCTATTTGCACTTTTTCTCTCCTTTCCTTCGTCGATTCTCCCACGCAGAGAAGGACGCCATGGCCTGATTTCCCAGGGATTGTCTTCCGAGTGTCAGTTTTCACCTTCCGAAGGCTGTTATCAAATAGTTATCCCCTTTCACGAGCGAGTTTTGCCATGAATTACTCTGGAATTTTTGGTTATATACCATCTGAAGGCTGAACCGGCGACCAGTTTTTGTACATCTATTAAATTCTCTGAACGATAAAACTGAAGTGACAATATTTTAGTGAAATCTGATACTAAGGACAACAACACATTTCACTTCGTTATTTTATTCTTGGTCAGATTGATTTGTTTGAGAAATTAGGAAAATGCGTAACCTAAAAGCAGCATAAAACTACGCTCCGGAACTCGTGTCTGTCATCAGACTGTTTAGTATCATATACTACATTCCTTCACAAATGAGGGAGATTTTATAATTTTTATCGTTTTTATTATGGCCATAAACACACAGATTGGACAGGCTAATACACGCAGATGATACAGCGCCCACTGGAAAGTGTGAAGAACTGCAGAAACAGTAAAAAGTTTGCAAAGTGTTAGTAAGAGGGGAAACGATTGATTAAATTAAGGAGAAATATAAGATAAAGTTTGAGAAAGAGTAAGGGAGGAATTTAAATGGGAAACCAGTTATGCGGATGGATGATTGTTAGTATGAATGGTGGAAGAACGTAAAAGGATATTTTCTTCTGGTACAGTCACTCATATAAGTTCATGGATGTCTCCGGGCATAAAGCTGAATTCCAGCCAACCCCTTTCTGGACAACGTGTCTGTATAGTGACGTAAGACGGGCACACACCGAAATTTTCTATAGCAGAGTTAGGCAGTTGAACATTTGGCCAGTTTCGCACTCCCAGACACCTGTCATCCAGGTACCCTTGTTATCCAAGAGGACGTGCTCACTTTTTATCGCTTACTCGGGGAGTAAGCCTACAAACTACTTTGTTGTTGTTCTAGTCGTTGATGTTGTTCTTGCTGATGTTCTTCTTACAATGTTGTTGATCTTGCTGAGGGGGAGGAAAGCCCTTCGGAATTACCTAAAAAGGTCTGGAAAAAAGTGTTTCGCGTTGAGTAAAAAATACAGGAATTTTGGAATAAGGTATTTGTTTTATTTATTAGAATATAAATGTAAAAAATAAAGAATGTGCATATTAAAAAGTACAGAACACTTATTTCCAATAAAATATAGCGTATTTCTTTAAATTGTCGTTGGTGAAACAACGCGTTGTTTGACCGTAGATTTTATCACGCATACCGTGTAAGCTGGAAGTCGGATAGCGCCATGTTTTTGCATTTCTAGATTATTTGTATGATTGGTATTAACTTCTGTAATAACTATTTCGCAAGTGTTTACATTATTTGGAAAGATCCTAGTACTGCAAAGCCGAAATTGGATCCCAGTTCAAAATTGGTTTACAGTAAGTGAAATTGGACCCACATCCAGAAATCATTGGCTTACAATAAGTGAAATTGAAGCCACTTCCAGAAATCATACCTGGAGAGTCACTAGGGCAAAAAAAATGGGTCAATTTTAGTTTTGAACTCACTCTCTCTCTCTCTCTTCTCTCTCTCTCTCTCTCTCTCTCGTCTCTCTCGCCTACTCCACTCTCGTCTCTCTCTCCTCCTCTCTCTCTCTCTCTCTCATTAATATATAAGGATATTATTGTTCATTTCAAGGAATTTTCAAAAGTTCGGGTGTGTGAGGGTTGCGGAATTTCTGTGGAATCCTGCTATTATATTGGAGTATATATAATTGGCTCCTGAGAGGTGATAATCTCTTGGGTAATTTACTTGTTTATTTTTCTTCACAGAATCTCTTCACCACTACTGTGACGGTGAGCTAATTTCCTCAGCAATCAAAATGTAAAGGTTAGTTTCGATTTTGCCGTTCTTATTCATATTTTTCTAATGATTTTCATGGTTAATGATGTCAGTAATCACCACAACAACAAACAACAATAACAGCAAAAATTTCATAACAATAATAAGATAATTTAAAATAATTTAAATAAATGCTAGAAATTTATTAGAGCAAGGTAATACGAAATGATAGACATACAAAACAGGATTTATCCAATACCCGATTAGAAATGGGTGTTAGGCACTGTCCAAAAGGGGCCCTTTGTCTCTTCCACGCTTCTACATTGAGGACGTGGGATAATCCCCGGGGATAACGAGGGTCCCTGGGTTCCACAATTAATCGTAAATTTCTTATTAGTAGTCACAGTAAGTTTATGCGGTTCTGATAATCTCATACCAATAGCGTTGATAATAATAGTCGTATTCAATTGGTGAATTGTACTTGTTCGTTTATGACATGCGAGTTTGTTCAAGGTATTCTGATTTACTGACACTGCTGTTGTTCTTGATTGAGCTGACTTTATGTCAGCACGGGCTCTTGCTCACAGAGCAACACATACGAATTATCAACACAAAGTCTCTGACAGGTCAAGTTGCGAGCGGAAAAGTAAGAATTACCTTTGTTTATTACTAAATTTGTATTTTCCGTTGGATTGGTAACGTTTTAATTTTTCCCTGTTCTTATAAAATCATTTTTCAATGTTTAGATCAATTGTATGACTGGAGTTCCTCGTGGTAAGAATTATAAATTGAATTATTTTTCTTTAGTTCCATTTCCCTGGATTCTGAAATAATATTAATTGTGTTACTGATGCACTAAATATATTCTCTTAAAACATAATTTATTTTTAAAGCTAAAATGGTTTTCTCTTTTTTATCATAGCGTCACTTAATTAAAGCGTGCTGGCGCTCCAGATTCTCTCTCTCTCTCTCTCTCTCTCTCTCTTCTCTCTCTCTCTCTCTCTCTCTCTCTCATATACAAAGCAGTCTTATTTTTCACAGCATTTTTAGCAATCTCAGATATTGCTCAGCTGTCATCGGCTTAGCTCACTGTCCCTTATCAAAGTCTGTTGTTCATGTATTTTTCAAATAACTGGATCTTAGATTTTCTCATTTTCCAATTTTATCACACTTCATAAATATGACGAACAATCGCTTCTTTCAAAACATTTCATTTTGCAAAACAATAACATAATTCTACTTTATCATCGCATTTTTGATCAAGGAGTGCATTGGATTTCTTTCTGAGTTTTTCGTTCAATGTATTTATATTTTACTTTATCGTCTCTTCTCGGTCAAGCAGTGATCGGATATCTTTTCAAGTTTTTAGCAAATGTAATTAATTTTCGGCAATATTCCAGTTTTATATATACATACACACACACAACACACACACACACACACACACACACATATATATATATATATATATATATATATATATATATATATATATATATATATATATAATTATATATATATATATATATATATATATAATAATATAATAATTATATAAATCTATTGCGGAGAGAAGGGAAGTGCGTATAGTCACGCGCAATTAAATACGTAAAGTTGATCTTGCAAGAAGTAATTTTGGTAAAACAAATATTACACTGAAGGTTAGTAAATACAGAGGAAAAGGTACTTAGTGAAAGGATTATAGAAGGAAAGATGGAAAATGCAGGCCACATGAACAGATCGTAGTCTTGTGCTGAACAAGTGAGACAGATCTGGAAGAGCGAGGGGTCTAATAGAAACCTTGGAAATAACCCAAGAGTTGACCGAGTTGGATTCGTTGATCTTGATAAAGCTTATACTATGATTGACAGACTTGATATTCTCGGGCTGTAATTATGTAAGATGTAGATAATTTTTGGTAGTGCATAGATTTCAAGATTCGAGATAGGCTTGAATCAGAGTTATTACATAAGAGTATTCTTGGTCCAGTTTAAAAGCGGGCTAAGACAGCTGTGTCCTTTGTTGTTCTGTATTGAGTCATGAGTGAAATTATGGGAACGTTTGGGAGACAATGACTCTTCATGATATGAAACTTTCTTTTACCCTAAACTAGCCACTCCCTCACCTGAGTGTTCGGACAGGCCCTGTGCTTCCATCATAAACAAAGTAAGAAAATAAATTGCTCTCAAAAATCGTTTACTACTATAACTCTGTATCTCATCTTTAGTTTATTTCATACAATTTTCCATGGTTCAGTTGAGGCAAGTAGAGAGATTTACTCACAAACATCTCAAACATTGACGTTTTAGAGCAAGCACTGAATTATTAAGTCACTCTACGCATGTTCCTCTGCGTTTAAATCCATACAAGATCTCTTGTGAAAACTGCCATGCACGCTTTCATGAATAATAAGTAATGTTATGCCTCTAGTTTTCACAATCATTTTTGTCACGTTGACTATCGTAGAAACATGTCTTAAAGTCTGACCAGTCGCTCACTTATACTATATAAGCATAACATAGCCTCTATTACAAACTTCAGTTAAATATTCTCTCTTCCAGTTTTCAGCCTCGTCATTGCTGTCTTGGCAAACGTAATAGTTAATTCCACAGTCATTCTCAGATAAATATTAGGCCCTTCAATACACACACACACACACACACACACACACACACATACACACACAGAAGGCTCATGTACGTGGGGAATTCACAACAGAAGCAGCCACCTACTCACATCTGGTCAAGGGCGAGTTACGGAGAGAAGGTTATACGTATATATGATAATGCATTGCAACTCTCGGTTCTGTTCCCTGACTCAAAGGACCAGGCATTCGAATATCATAACAAATGGACTTTGAAATATCCCTCCTGAAACTCGAGCTTCCTTTGATATGGACGTTTGGCCTCTCTCTCTCTCTCTCTCTCTCTCTCTCTCTCTCTCTCTCTCTCTCTCTCTCTCTCTCTCTCTCTGGTCCCATCTCTAGTGGGATCTAGATATGGGGATCGTAACTGATGGTTACATTGCTTGAATTTATGCTTGCTTAGTTACGCCTATGTTTTTCAAGTACTGAATGCAAACCCGACTAGGCAGGCCTGTTTTCTGAATGATAAGAGATCAAATGCTATTGATTCATAAATAAATTCTAAGAAAATCATTATAAAAAAAAAAACATTCCTTTTTTTAAGTGCACCTGGAGGCATTTAAGAGGTTCTGTAATTTATTCTTTAATTTCCCATGGATTCAATCCTTCCATTTCATTCACCAAAATGCGCAATGGGCAACATCTTAAGATTTCTAGGGTTTAGTAGCTAGAACTGAAATATTTTTGTTTGTGATCATCTTTGATTAAAATGAAAGAAATAAACAGGATTTTTCACATGGCTCCTTATGTCACCCTCCTAGAACTAGAAAGGGATTGAATACGCTCTTGATAGATTCCTCATAGTCATTCCCACGTTGATGGCGGGGTAGGGACGTACAAAGTGGTAGATCATGTTAGGCATTTCAAGAAAGTCATGCATCGTGGAACTCAAGTTGTTCAACATTAGGAAGCTACTGTTTTGCTTTGAAAAAGAAGTAATAGTGTTGACACTAAAGACTTTAGACAGGCAGCGGGAAGCCCAGTTATTCCATATTAAAGGGTTAGCTGTTTTTCTGTTTGATAAATAAGTGGTGAGGTTGTTTTTCTTAGGATTTATGTAGTACATGTGGTTAGATATAATTCCCTGAAGAGCTTATTATTGGCCCTGGTGCTTTTATGTAGATGTGGGCACTTTAGTCGCTATTTCTTACTTTCCTGCCTGGAAGAGGTGCATCACTGCACCATCTATATATCATTTTTTTTTTTTAAGATCACTTTACCGCTCCTTTCTTACAATGCCCAATATTCATCAATACATGGGTGGCTTGGCATAAGGGATTGCCTTTCCAATATAAGCACCGATGATACATCATTCATACAGCTCAGGGCATCGCGACATTTCCTGCAGCTCATCAATCTCACTGTTTGGTTAGCCTTTGTTGACCTTCTTGGATGTTGGTATGCTGGCTTCTGTCTGGTCATTAAGATTTCCACATCAAAGTGCAGCTCGCATCACATCATTGCTCTCACTCTTCTATACCAAAGTGTGGCTCACATCACAGCATTGCTCTGACCCTTCTATATCAAAGTATGGCTCACATCACATCATTGCTATCATCCTTCTGTATCAAGGTGCGGCTCACATCACAGCATTGCTCTCACCCTTCAATATCAAATTATAGCTCACATCACAACACTGATCTCACCTTTCTATATCAAAGTGTAGCCCACAGCACTGCATTCCTCTCATCCTTCAGTACCAAAGTATAGCTCACATCACAGCATTGCTCTGACCCTTCTATATCAAAGTGCAGCTCATATCTTAGTATTGCTCTCACCTTCTATATCAAAGTGTAGCTAACATCACAGCATTGCTCTCGCCTGCCACAGGAGCAGAAAAAAGGTCATAAGAAGTTTTAAAACGCGAATGGGCAGAGTAATTAATATTTTCCCTATGTAACTCGAGATGAGCTTTGAATTTGTTTTAGCTTTCAATCTCGACGGTGGTTTAATCTTTATGAACCTTTTATTGTTGAAAATACTCACCTTATCGCAAACGTGAGTTTTTTTTCTTATCTCCCAGCAAAAATACGCATGAGGTTACCATTATTGCTTTAGCCATTACTATCATCATTATTATCAATTACATGTCAGAAAATACCTTCAAATCTTCAGAGTGAATAAACGTCAGCATTTCCGAAACTTCTCTTTGTTTACCTCTTGACACCAGGACGCTAAGGACCCTTACACAAATAACAAACATTCTCTCTCTCTCTCTCTCTCTCTCTCTCTCTCTCTCTCTCTCTCTCTCTCTAAGAACATTTACCTGAAGTGATGATGCTCTAAAATTCCCAAACAATGTGCTGTTTCAGCTGCCTAAATATCATCTCAACACTTAGCATGCAGGAGTATTTGCCAGCCTTCATTGTCTAATTTCAGAATTTAACCGTGAAAAGCTCACTTGCGTCCCATCAAATACTGTTTATAAGATGCAAAGCAATTTGCTGTACAAATTAAGCAGCTTCACGCTCAGGTGCCCTAATATTCCATTAGTGTGCCCGCTGCCGTAGAGTTTATTCATGAAACTTGAGAATCTTGTGTACTTTTCATTAAATGGAATAGTATATCTTTATTCTTTCGTGAATTAGCGCATTTGGGTATTCATCGGAATTGTTTTGAATGTCCTCCCATGATATTGAACTGAAAATCAACATTGAATGATAGGGAAATCTCCTATTATTGAATATAATATTTATTTCCACACATCACCAGGAATTTGATAATGTCAACAGGCCACGGTTTTCTGAATTCTTGTTCCATAAGAATGAATTTATAAGTATCTCGTTGACGGACGAGGTATTTGCTCTTCATAGGGCCATCTGTCAACCTTTATTATCTCGCTCTCAATAAAAAGTTTTTTTAAATCTTAGTTAAATGATTCTAATGTTTTCCACTAATGAAAAAATATAACCTAAACGTTTTTTGATGAATTTCTTTGATAATTCCACATCAAGCTTCGGTTCTTCTATGTTCCTCGCTGGACGTTTGGTTTTCGAGTTCGGCTGCCAATCCCGTAGTCCGGAGTTCGAATCCCGGCCCTGCCAACGCAGAATTAGAGAAATTTATTTCTGGTGATAGAAACTCATTTCTCGATATAGTGTGGTTCGGATCCCACATTAAGCTATAGGTCCCGTTGCTAGGTGACCAATTGGTTCCTAGCCACGTAAGAATATCTAATCCTTCGGGTCAGCCCTAGGAGAGCTGTTAATCAGCTCAGTGGTCTGGTAAAACTAAGATATACCAAACATTTTTTCGGTTCTTCTATCATAGTTCGTGAACTTATCGTATATCTAAATGCTTCGCTCTTTATAATGAGTTATTTGACGTGAAATTGCATAAAAATGGATTCATGAGCCAAGTACCTTTTACGGAAGAAAAATGTGGCAGTTAAAAGGTTTCTTATGGACGTTACGACATCTTAACGAAATGTATGCAGAGTAAATAAGGTTTAGATCGATGAAAACTACCTGTTTGGATACATTTTAAAGCACTGGTCAAAATAGGGATCGACAGAAGAGGGAAGGCGCGTGAAGTCTCTCTCTCTCTCTCTCTCTCTCTCTCTCTCTCTCTCTCTCTCTCTCTCTTTATTAAAGTAAATTATGACCTATGACTTCTTTAAGTTTCTTAATAATAAATAATTCTCTCTCTCTCTCTCTCTCTCTCTCTCTCTCTCTCTCTCTCTCTCTCTCTCTCTATAGTAAATTACGACCTATGATTTCTTTAAGTTTCATAATAATAAATAATTATCTCTTCTCTCTCTCTCTCTCTCTCTCTCTCTCTCTCTCTCTCTTTAGATTAAAGTAAATTATGACCTATGATTTCTTCAAGTTTCATAATAATATTATCGCCACAATCTCTCTCTTTCTCTCTAGATTAAAGTAAATTATGACCTATGATTTCTTCAAGTTTCATAATAATATTATCGCCACAATCTCTCTCTTTCTCTCTAGATTAAAGTTAATTATGACCTATGATTTCTTCAAGTTTCATGATAATAAATAAACTCTCTCTCTCTCTCTCTCTCTCTCTCTCTCTCTCTCTCTCTCTCTCTCTCTCTCTCTCTCGATTAAAGTAAATTATGAGCAATGATTCTTTTAAATAAAATCCCTACATATTCGAAAAATAGACAAATACAGAGTAAAGCACTACTGAATTAGGACTTGTGCGAATAAGGCAAATTAACGAAGTCTACGATTCATGATTTAGGAAAACAAATTATACAAATTCTCTGACCTCAGTTATGAATATATTAGTTATTGCGTAAAAATAAACTTACGCATATATCGAAACTCTCATTTCGGTATCTGTTAATTTAATGCATGGCTGCTTTTGTCCATGAAACTTATTTATGACTTTTCTGTGGTGCCGCGATAGCTCAACCAAAGTATTAGAAATTTCATTTGGTTGTTTGTATTAAGAGCAGTCTCGCAAATATCCGAATATTGAGAATAAATTCATATAGAGGAAACGACGTGTATGTGTAGTAATGTAATGACAGTTACGATTGTGACATTATAGTGAAGGATACACACAAATAAATATAATTCTTTGATGTCTAGAAGTGGAAGTTGGAAATGGTGTAGTGAAGAAATGAAAACTGAATTGATATCAAAAGCTTTGTATTGCAACTGTAAAAAGTAATTGGGAAGAACTGGAAAGCAAGTCAAATTTGATGTTCATGAAACAATGCGATGACGAAGCCTAGCCAATGCGAGAAACGATATATTGATGATATGATCTTCCTTTGGCGAGTGACTACTTGCAGATGGTTATGATGACACGCCTGTATTTGTTGACGAATTCGATGACGTGGAAACCTACTTAATGAGGTACTTTGTACAAATGGAGTCTAATAAGGTTAACTCTTTCTGGGTGTTACCCTGGAGCACATTTAGATGTTGACACTCAAGATTGTTTATTATTAATCTTGTAAAGAGAGAGTCATTAAAATTTTCTTATCATGGGCAAGTTACTTCTGTATCATTTACATGTAAACTTCGGTTGTTTATGTAGTCTTTTGTAATCGTTAAGTCAAACCAGCATTTGACAACCAATATGTGTGAAGTTTGCCTGAATAAGCGAGAAAATAGACATTGCCCTTTGTATCTTCCTTATTAATATTATTAATGCAAAGGTACTCTTCTTTCAAAGATCTCTCCAACACCACCAACTTCTTTAATATATATTTGGTGGTAGTGATCGAAAGTGAGACAACGCCTCCCTTCCCATTTGTCAGCTCCAAGTAAATTGCAACTGTTTAATTTAAACTAACTCGACATTTTTCGATGCAGTGGTATTCTTGGTTACGTTTCCCACCGAGAACCCTGTATCAGATTTCGAAAGGAAATGAAGAAAACTCTTTCCCTACGTACCAGGATTCGAAACCAGGTTAGCAGAACAGCTGATCAGCGCCATGTCGCTCCTGCTTTTCTGAATGATAGTGTATTAATCCAGCTTATACGAGCATTTAGCCTAGTCTTATTGAGATACATTTTACTGTAAGCATTGTGTGATTTCCTTCATATAGTTAGAGGATAATTATTTTGTAGCCTCATAAACAAGAAATCATTGTGATTTCCTTTAGGGTAATTTGGTCCAAGTAACGATAAGGTTATAGGTTAGGCTAAAAAAGATTAAAGCTTGTAAGTCTATATTAAGGTGTATTTTCATCATATCTTCGTTAGTAGTAGCCATGACCCATGCATTTTAATTAGTACCACATGACAACTACTTCTTTAAAAAATTTTCCCTTTAAAAGTTGCATATTCTCAATATTCGGATATTTGCGAGATGCTCTTAATACAAATAACCAAATGAAATTTCTAATACTTTGGTTGAGCTCCCGCGGCACCACAGAAAAGTCATAAATAAGTTTCATGGACAAAAGCAGCCATGCATTAAATTAACAGATACCGAAATGAGAGTTTCGATATATGCGTAAGTTTATTTTTACGAAATAACTAATATATACATAACTGAGGTCAGAGAATTTGTATAATTTGTTTTTCTAAATCATGAATCGTAGTCTTCGTTAATTTTCTTTATTTGCAGACGTCATAATTTACTTTAATAGAGAGAGAGAGAGAGAGAGAGAGAGAGAGAGAGAGAGAGAGAGAGAGAGAGAGATAATATTTATTATTACGAAACTTGAAGAAATCATAGGTCATAATTAACTATAATCTAGAGAGCAAATAGGCATAATTAACTCTATCTGAGAGAAATCAGGTCAAATTTATTTACTTTAATCTAGAGAAAGAGAGAGAGAGAATTATTTATTATTATGAAACTTGAAGAAATCATGTCATAATTTACTTTAATCAAAAGAGAGAGAGAGAGAAGAGAGAGAGAGAGAGAGAGAGAGGAGAGAGAGAGAGATTACGCTGCGTCCCTCTTCTGTCGATTCCTATTTTGACCAGTGCTTTAAAATGTATCCAAACAGGCAGTTTTCATCGATCTAAACCTTATTTACTCTGCATACATTTCGTTAAGAGGTCGTAACGTCCATAAGAAATCTTTTGACTGCCACATTTTTCTTCCGTAAGAGGTACTTGAATCCATTTTTTATGCAATTTCACGTCAAATAAATGTCATTATAAAGAGCGAAGCATTTAGATATACGATAAGTTCGCGAACTACGAAGAAATTCATCAAAAAACCTTTAGGTTATATATTTTTTCATTAGTGGAAAACATTAGAATCCTTTAACTAATATTTAAAAAACCCTTTTATTGCGAGCGAGATAGTAAAGGTTGACAGATGGCCCTATGGGAAGACATTCAAAACTGTTCCGATGAATACCCAAATGCGACAATTCACGAAAGAATAGATATACTATTCCATTTAATGAAAAGTATACAAGTTTCTCAAGTTTCATGAATAAACTCTACGGCAGCGGGCACACTAATGGAATATTAGGGCACCTGAGCGTGAAGCTGCTTAATTTGTACAGCAAATTGCTTTGCATCTTATAAACAGTATTTGATGGGACGCAAGTGAGCTTTTCACGGTTAAATTCTGAAATTAGACAATGAAGACTGGCAAATACTCCTGCATGCTAAGTGTTGAGATGATATTTAGGCAGCTGAAACAGCACATTGTTTGGGAATTTTAGAGCATCATCACTTCAGGTAAATGTTCCTAGAGAGAGAGAGAGAGAGAGAGAGAGAGAGAGAGAGAGAGAATGTTTGTTATTTGTGTAAGGGTCCTTAGCGTCCTGGTGTCAAGAGGTAAACAAAGAGAAGTTTCGGAAATGCTGCCGTTTATTCACTCTGAAGATTTGAAGGTATTTTCTGACAGAATGGGTGACAACATGTAATTGATAATAATGATACAAATAATGGCTAAAGTAATAATGGTAACCTCATGCGTATTTTTGCTGGGAGATAAGAAAAAAAACAACTCACGGTTGCGACAAAGTGAGTATTTTCAACAATAAAAGGTTCATAAAGATTAAACCACCGTCGAGATTGAAAGCTAAAACAAATTCAAAGCTCGTCTCGAGTTACATAGGGAAAATATTAATTACTCTGCCCATTCACGTTTCAAAACTTCTTATGGCCTTTTTTCTGCTCCTGTGACAGGCGAGAGCAATGCTGTGATGTTAGCTACACTTTGATATAGAAGGTGAGAGCAATACTAAGATATGAGCTGTACTTTGATATAGAAGGGTCAGAGCAATGCTGTGATGTGAGCTATACTTTGGTACTGAAGGATGAGTGGAATGCAGTGATGTGGGCTACACTTTGATATAGAAAGGTGAGATCAGTGTTGTGATGTGAGCTATACTTTGATATTGAAGGGTGAGAGCAATGGTGTAATGTGAGTTATAATTTGATATAGAAGGGAGAGAGCAATGCTACTATGTGAGCCACACCTTGATACAGAAGGGTGATAGCAATGCTGTGATGTGAGCCACAATTTGGTATAGAAGAGTGAGAGCAATGATGTGATGCGAGCTGCACTTTGATGTGGAAATCGTAATGACCAGACAGAAGCCAGCATACCAACATCCAAGAAGGTCAACAAAGGCTAACCAAACAGTTTGATTGATGAGCTGTAGGAAATGTCGCGATGCCCTGAGCTGTATGAATGATGTATCATCGGTGCTTATATTGGAAAGGCAATCCCTTATGCCAAGCCACCCATGTATTGATGAATATTGGGCATTGTAAGAAAGGAGCGATAATGTAATCTTTAAAAAAAATGATAGATGGTGCAATGATGCACCTCTTCCAGGCAGGAAAGTAAGAAACAGCGACTAAAGTGCCCACATCTACATAAAAGCACCAGGGCCAATAATAAGCTCTTCAGGGAATTATATCTAACCACATGTACTACATAAATCCTAAGAAAAACATCAACCTCACCACTTATTTATCAAGCAGAAAAACAGCTAACCCTTTATGTGGAATAACCGGGCTTCCCGCTGCCTGACTCTAAAGTCTTTAGTATCAACACTATTACTTCTTTTTCAAGGCAAAACAGTAGCTTCCTAATGTTGAACAACTTGAGTTCCACGATGCATGACTTTCTTGAAATGCCTAACATGATCTACCACTTTGTACGTCCCTACCCCGCCATCAGCATGGGGATGACTATGAGGAATCTATCAAGAGGGTATTTAAGCCCTTTCTAGTTCTAGGAGGGTGACATAAGGAGCCATGCGAAAAATCCAGTCTATTTCTTTCATTTTAATCAAAGATGATCACAAACAAAAATATTACAGTTGTAGCTACTAACCCTTAGAAATCTTAAGATGTTGCCCATTGCGCATTTTGGTGAATGAAATGGAAGGATTGAATCCACGGGAAATTAAAGAACTAATTACAGAACCTCTTAAATGCCTCCAGGTGCACTCAAAAAATAAGGAATGTTTTTTTATAATGATTTTCTTAGAATTTTTTTATGAATCAATAGCATTTGATCTCTTATCATTCAGAAAACAGGCCTGCCTAGTCGGGTTTGCATTCTGTACATGAAAAGCATAGGCGTAACTAAGCAAGCATAAATTCAAGTAATGTAACCATCTGTTACGATCCCCATATCAAGATCCCACTAGAGATGGGACCACAGAGAGAGAGAGAGAGAGAGAGAGAGAGAGAGAGAGAGAGAGAGAGGGCCAAACGTCCATTGACCAGATGTGACTAGGTGGTTGCTTCTGATGTGATTTCCCCACGTACATGAGCCTTCTGTGTGTGTATGTGTGTATGTGTGTGTGTGTATTGGGGTGTGGGGATTGAGCTGATTGCTTGTATATCTGTCCGCAAGATACCTCAGTAAGTTGTTAATGAATCTGAACTAAATTTTTTGGAAGGCAAGTGTATTGGCCATGAAGAAAATTCGGTAATAAGATTTTGTGATAATTGCAAATGCAAAGGCTCCAGGCCGATTTTTTTTTCAGCGGAATATATATCTGAAAGATATAGATCGATCTCGGTGGAGTATGTGGAGGTGAATATGGATAAATCACACTTCTTTTACCAGAGGTCACACTCACGATATACTAGACCAAGTTCTAAATATTTCTTTATTATCAGTAAGGTGGCTGCAAGAACATAAAGACCTCTTCTCAAATGAATGATAGATACTCAATTAATAAAAAAGACGCCATTTATTTTGGTGCATATTCTTAACTGTAGCACAAAATTCCACTATGTTTATATACAAATTGAAGTTGAGACTATAATTCTAACCAGAGAGCTGAATCATGCAGGAGTTGAAGGGCCTAATATTTATCTGAGAATGACTGTGGAATTAACTATTACGTGTGCCAAGACAGCAATGACGAGGCTGAAAACTGGAAGAGAGAATATTTAACTGAAGTTTGTAATAGAGGCTATGTTATGCTTATATAGTATAAGTGAGTGACTGGTCAGACTTTAAGACATGTTTCTACGATAGTCAACGTGACAAAAATGATTGTGAAAACTAGAGGCATAACATTACTTATTATTCATGAAAGCGTGCATGGCAGTTTTCACAAGAGATCTTGTATGGATTTAAACGCAGAGGAACATGCGTAGAGTGACTGTTAATAATTCAGTGCTTGCTCTCAAACTTCAATGTTTGAGATGTTTGTGAGTAAATCTCTCTACTTGCCTCAACTGAACCATGGAAAATTGTATGAAATAAACTAAAGATGAGATACAGAGTTATAGTAGTAAACGATTTTTGAGAGCAATTTGTTTTCTTACTTTGTTTATGATGGAAGCACAGGGCGTGTATGAACACTCAGGTGAGGGAGTGGCTAGTTTAGGGTAAAAGAAGGCTTCATATCAAGAAGAGTCATTGTTTCCCAAACGTTCCCATAATTTCACTCATGACTCAATGCAGGAGAACAACAAAGGACACAGCTTTCTTAGCCCGCTTTCAAACTGGACCAAGAATACTCTTATCTATTAACTCTGACTCAAGCCTATCTCGAATCTTGAAATCTATGCACTACCAAAAATCATCTACATCTTACATAATTACAGCCCAAGAATATCAGGTCTGTCAATCATAGTATAAGCTTTATCAAGATCGACGAATCCAACTCGGTCAACTCTTGGGTTATTTCCACTTCTTAACCCTCCGGTTGGTATCACTGGATCATCACCAGCCACTTCTGCAGATTCTCGAGCTTTTATTAAACACTTCGCTCTTTCAGATCTGTCTCACTCGTTCAACACAAGACTACGATCTGTTCATGTGGCCTGTATTTTCCATCTTTCCTTCTGTAATCCTTTCACTTAGTACCCTTTCCTCTGTATTTACCAACCTTCAGTGTAATATTTCTTCTACCAAAATTACTTCTTGCACGATCAACTTTACGTATTTAATTGAGTGTGACTATACACGCTTCCCTTCTCTCCGCAATAGATTTACATATATATATATATATAATATATATATATATATATATATATATATATATATATATATATATATATATAATATATATATATATTGTTACGAAGTGCCAAGTATCTGGTTACCATTTATCAATTATTACCTCACCAAAGGCCAGACACCTGAACCCTCGTAACACGTTTAAACGACTGAATACTCTAAAGGCAACAGTGATTCCTTAACACTTACCAGTATTGCAGAAAATCAGACTAAGTTCATCAAAACAGGTGTGAGGTAATCTTGTAAGTAATTAAATTAATCAAAGGGCATCACTCCATCAACAACTTTAAAACTCTAAGTATTTCCCTGATTTCAGAAGTCTAAGTACTTCCCTGGTTCTAAGTCACTTCAAATAAATTGAAGGAAAGCAAATCAATTACCACTCTATGTTTCTACCTAACATAAATATAATCATAATTAAATATACTGGTTTGAAATGAAATACTCATAAAAATTTTAAATACAAAAATTTATTATTAAACTAAAAATTTGTAAGTGAAATTCACAATATCAGGGAAAATTACTGTTACTTGAAAACAAAGTAAAGTTTAATGAATTCTTGAATCAAATTAAGTAAAATTAAATCAAAATTAATTTATTACAAAATTCAAGAAAATTAATTCAATCAAAATTCAAAAGTGTTAGGCAATAATTGAAAATTTGAAATTAATTCACAAGTGTTAAACAATAACAAAACTTGAAAAGAATTCTAAGTAAATGCAAATTAATTCACAAATGTTAAATTTAATTAAATGTGCAATGATTAAGCAATGAAAATAACTAAGTCAATTAAATTGTGAATGTAAATGAAAATATAAAATAAAAAGACACACTTCAATAAGAAAATTAAATAGTGCACAAACAATGGAACAATCACAAACACAAAAATCAGCAATGTGTAAAAGTGTAAATGTTTTCACTCAAAACATCAGTTTTTACCAAACCTTCGTAAACACCTGTTATAAGTTATTAGTTAACCACAGTTCCTAACAATTATTAGTTAACCACACTCCCTATCCATTATTAGTTAAACACAATTCCTATCTGTTATTAGTTGCAACTAATAAAAATATAACACTTTACCTTTTTGGTATACCAACTTCTTTCTCTGCTGCAGTCTTGTCTTACACACTTTCACAAAAACAGGCGCCGTTACGAAACAATGTCTGTTCAGATTCCACAAAAGAAACTAAATAACACTAAATAAACTCTAAGAAATATCAAATATGAAATTCTCACAAGTTACGAGTGACCAATTTACGTTACGTTAATATAATCTCAAGGATGTCGCGGGAGAGAGAGAGAGAGAGAGAGAGAGATAGAGAGAGAGAGAGATCTGACTGCCTCGAGGTCTCAAGATAGAATGGAATTTTCTTCCTTTACGGAAACTGGAGAGGGCAGATATGATACAAAACGTTCTTGTCACGAATGCTTCCAGTAGCTTTGAAATCTGATGCAATCTTCATAAAGAAATGAGTAACATGCACGTGGTTTTGATCAAAACATACGCGTACGAGTCCAGTCTGTTAAAAAAAAAAAAAAGACGTACTCTACTCAATCGAAACGGAGGCTGAGCGTCAGTTAAAATTGACATGTTTTGATAACAACGCAAGACTCCATTCGATCGCTATCACATGCGTTGACAGATTTAGGAAAGCAAACTGATCTCGCAGACACTCCAATCTTAAAGTGTCGACATAAAAGTTAAACATTCATAGTTTCGAAAAGACAAAGTAAAAATCTCTCTCTTTTTATGTTATATATATATTCTTTTGCTATCTAGGAATCTGAAAAAATGTTGCACAATCTTACATGACATTTCAAAGAGGGGAAACATGCATTTTGAAAGTAGCAATATATAAAGTTATATATATAATTTTTTTTAGATATTATATTATTATATATACTATATATATATATATATAATATATAGTATAATAATAATATATTATTAATAAATATAATATTTATATATATATGTATATATATATATATATATATATATATATATATATATATATATATATATATATATATATATATGTGTGTGTGTGTGTGTGTGTGTGTGTGTGTGTGTGTGTGTGTGGGTATGTAGTATATTTAAAACTATGGAATAGTGCCGAAAATTAATTACATTTACTGAAAACTCGGAAAGATATCCGATCACTGCTTGACCGAGAAGAGAAGATAAAGTAAAATATAAATACAATTAACGAAAAACTCAGAAAGAAATCCAATGCACTACTTGATCAAAAAAGCGATGATAAAGTAGAATTATGTTATTGTTTTGCACAATGAAATGTTTTGAAAGAAGCGATTGTTCGTCATATTTATGAAGTGTGACAAAATTGGAAAACGAGAAAATCTAAGACTCAGTTATTTGAAAAATACATGAACAACAGACTTTGATAAGGGACAGTGAGCTAAGCCGAGGACAGCTGAGCAATATCTGAGATTGCTAAAAATGTTGTGAAAAATAAGACTGCTTTGTATGAGAGAGAGAGAGAGAGAGAGAGAGGGAAGAGATGAGAGAGAGAGACGAGAGGAGGAGAGAGACGAAGATGATAATAGTAAGAGAAGCAGGAGAAGAGGAGGAGTAGAGAGAGAGAGAGAGAGAGAGAGAGAGTCTGGAGCACAAGCACACTTTAATTAAGGTGACGCTATGATAAAAAAAAGAGGAAAGCATTTTAGCTTTAAAAATAAATAATGTTTTAAGAAAATATATTTAGTGTATCAGTAATACAATTAGTATTATTTCAGAAGCCAGGAAAATGGAACTAAAGAAAAATAATTCAATTTATAATTATTTATAATTCTTACCACGAGGAACTCCAGTCATACAAATGATCTAAACATTGAAAAACGAGTTTGTAAGAACAGGGAAAAAATAAAACGTCACCAATCCAAAGGAAAATACAAATTTAGTAATAAATAGAGGTAATTCTTACTTTTCCGCTCGCAAGAGTTCTTGACCTGTGAGAGACTTTGTGTTGATAATTCGTACGGGTTGCTCTGTGAGCAAGAGCCCGTGCTGACATAAAGTCAGCTCAATCAATAACAATAGCAGTGTCAATAAATCAAAATACCTTGAACAAACTCGCATGTCATAAACGAACAGTACAATTCACATATCGAATACGACTGTTATTATCAACGCTATATGTATGAGATTATCAGAACCGCATAAACTTACTGTGACTACTTATAAAAAATTTACGATTAATTGTGGAACCCAGGGACCCTCGTCCCCGGGGACTAGCCCACGTCCTCAATGTAGAAGCGTGGAAGAGACAACGGGCCCGTTTTGGACAGTGCCTAACACCCGTTTCTAATCAGGTATTTGATAAATCCTATTTTGTATGTCTATAATTTCGTTTTACCTTGTTCTTATAAGTTTTTAGCCTACATTTAAATTATTTTGAATTATCTTATTATTGTAATGAAATTTTTGCTGTTATTGTTGCTGTTGTTGTGGTGATTACTGACATCATTTACCATGAAAATCATTAGAAAAATATGAATAAGAACGGCAGAATCG
>NC_087210.1:64130202-64156870 GCF_015104395.2 Macrobrachium nipponense
CGATTCTGCCGTTCGTATTCATATTTTTCTAATGATTTTCATGGTTAATGATGTCAGTAATCACCACAACAAACAGCAACAATAACAGCAAAAATTTCATTACAATAATAAGATCCTTCAAAATAATAAAGTACATGCTAGAAATTTATTAGAGCAAGGTAAAACGAAATGATAGACATACAAAATAGGATTTATCAAATACCAGATTAGAAACGGGTGTTAGGCACTGTCCAAAAGGGGCACTTTGTCTCTTCCACGCTTCTACATTGAGGACGTGGGATAGTCCCCGGGGATAACGAGGGTCCCTGGGTTCCACAATTAATCGTAAATTTTTTATAAGTAGTCACAGTAAGTTTATGCGGTTCTGATAATCTCATACATATAGCGTTGATAATAACAGTCGTATTCGATATGTGAATTGTACTGTTCGTTTATGACATGCGAGTTTGTTCAAGGTATTTTGATTTATGACACTGCTGTTGTTATTGATTGAGCTGACTTTATGTCAGCACGGGCTCTTGCTCACAGAGCAAACCCGTACGAATTATCAACACAAAGTCTCTCACAGGTCAAGAACTCTTGCGAGCGGAAAAGTAAGAAGTTACCTCTATTTATTACTAAATTTCTATTTTCCTTGATTGGTGACGTTTTAATTTTTCCCTGTTCTTACAAACTCATTTTTCAATGTTTTAGATCATTTGTATGACTGGAGTTCCTCGTGGTAAGAATTATAAAGAATTATAAATTGAATTATTTTTCTATAGTTCCATTTTCCTGGCTTCTGAAATAATACTAATTGTATTACTGATACACTAAATATATTCTCTTAAAACATAATTTATTTTTAAAGCTAGAATGCTTTTCTCTTTTTTTATCATAGCGTCACCTTAATTAAAGTGTGCTGGCGCTCCAGACCTCTCTCTCTCTCTCACACTCTCTCTCTCTCTCTCTCTCTCTCTCTCTCTCATACAAAGCAGTCTTATTTTTCACAGCATTTTTTAGCAATCTCAGATATTGCTCAGCTGTCATCGGCTTAGCTCACTGTCCCTTATCAAAGTCTGTTGTTCATGTATTTTCAAATAACTGAGTCTTAGATTTTCTCGTTTTCCAATTTTGTCACACTTCATAAATATGACGAACAATCGCTTGTTCTTTCAAAACATTTCATTGTGCAAAACATAACATAATTCTACTTTATCATCGCATTTTTGATCAAGGAGTGCATTGGATTTCTTTCTGAGTTTTTCGTTATCTGTTATATTTTACTTTATCCTCTCTTCTCGGTCAAGCATTGATCGGATATCTTTCCGAGTTTTCAGTACATGTAATTAATTTTCGGCACTATTCCATAGTTTTCTATATACTACTACATATACATACACACACACACACACACACACACACACACACACATATATATATATATATATATATATATATATATATATATATATATATATATATATATATATATATATATATATATATATATATATATATATATATATATATATATATATATATATATATATATATATATATATATATATATATATATTAATATATAAATCTATTGCGGAGAGAAGGGAAGGGAAGTGTGTATAGTCACGCTCAATAAATACGTAAAGTTGATCTTTCAAGAAGTAATTTTGGTAGAAGAAATATTTCACTGAAGGTTGGGTAAATAGAGGAAAGGGTACTAAGTGAAAGGATTACAGAAGAAAGATGGAAAATACAGGCCACTGAACAGATCGTAGTCTTGTGTTGAACAAGTGAGACAAGATCTGGAAGAGCGAGGGGTCTAATAGGAACCTTGGAAATAACCCAAGAGTTGACCGCGTTGGATTCGTTGATCTTGATAAAGACTTATACTATGATTGACAAACTTTATATTCTCGGGCTGTAATTATGTAAGATGTAGATAATTTTTGGTAGTGCATAGATTTCAAGATTCGAGATAGGCTTGAGTCAGAGTTAATAGATAAACAGGGTTATTCTTGGTCCATGTTTTGAAAGCGGGCTAAGACAGCTGTGTCCTTTGTTGTTCTCCTGTATTGAGTCATGAGTGAAATTATGGTAAAGTTGGGGAGACAATGACTCTTCTTGATATGAAACCTTCTTTTACCCTAAACTAGCCTCTCCCTCACCTGAGAGTTCGGACACGCCCTGTGCTTCCATCATAAACAAAGTAAGAAACAAATTGCTCTCAAAAATCGTTTACTACAATAACTCTGTATCTCATCTTTAGTTTCAATTTCAACCAAATTTTCCATGGTTCAGTTGAGGCAAATAGGGAGATTTACTCACAAACATCTCAAACATTGAAGTTTTAGAGCAAGCACTGAATTATTAAGTCACTCTACGCATGTTTCTCTGCGTTTAAATCCATACAAGATCTCTTGTGAAAACTGCCATGCACGCTTTCATGAATAATAAGTAATGTTATGCCTCTAGTTTTCACAATCATTTTTGTCACGTTGACTATCGTACAAACATGTCTTAAAGTCTGACCAGTCACTCACTTATACTATATAAGCATAACATAGCCTCTATTACAAACTTCAGTTAAATATTCTCTCTTTCAAGTGTTCAGCCTCGTCATTGCTGTCTTGGCACGCTTAATAGTCAATTCACAGTCATTCGTAGATAGGTATTAGGCCTTCAATACACACACACACACACACACACACACACACACATACACACACAGAAGGCTCATGTACGTGTGGAATTCACAACAGAAGCAGCCACCTACTCACATCTGGTCAAGGGCGAGTTACGGAGAGAAAGTTATACGTATATATGATAATGCATTGCAACTCTCGGTTCTGTTCCCGGTCCCAAAGGACCAGGCATTCGAATATCATAACAAAATGGACTTTGAAATCCCTCCCTCCTGAAACTCGAGCTTCCTTTGATATGGACGTTTGGCTTCTCTCTCTCCTCTCTCTCTCTCTCTCTCTCTCTCTCTCTCTCTCTCTCTCTCTCTGTGGTCGCATCTCTAGTGGGATCTTGATATGGGGATCGTAACTGATGGTTACATTACTTGAATTTATGCTTGCTTAGTTACGCCTATGTTTTTCATGTACAAAATGCAAACCCGACTAGGCAGGCCTGTTTTCTGAATGATAAGAGATCAAATGCTATTGATTCATAAATAAATTCTAAGAAAATCATTATAAAAAAAACATTTCTTATTTTTTAAGTGCACCTGGAGGCATTTAAGAGGTTCTGCAATCTGTTCTTTAATTTCCCGTGGATTCAATCCTTCCATTTCATTCACCAAAATGCGCATGGGCAACATTTTCTTAAGATTTCTAGGGGGTTAGTAGCTAGAACTGTAATATTTTTGTTTGTGAGTCATCTTTGATTAAAAATGAAAGAAAATAGACTGGATTTTTCGCACGGCTCCTTATGTCACCCTCCCAGAACTAGAAAGGGCTTAAATACCCTCTTGATAGATTCCTCATAGTCATTCCCACGTTGATGGCGGGGTAGGGACGTACAAAGTGGTTAGATCATGTTAGGCATTTCAAGAAAGTCATGCATCGTGGAAACTCAAGTTGTTCAACATTAGGAAGCTACTGTTTTGCCTTGAAAAAAAAGCATAGGGTTGATATTTCTCCTTAGACTTTAGAGTCAGGCAGCGGGAATCCTGGTTGATAAATAAGTGGTGAGGAAGATGTTTTTTCTTAGGATTATGCAGTACATGTAGTTAGATATAATTCCCTGAAGAGCTTATTATGGGCCCTGGTGCTTTTATGTAGATGTGGGCACTTTAGTCGCTATTTGGATCGTTGCACCATCTATCAGTTTTTTTTTTTCTTTAAGATTACTTTATTCGCTTCTTTCTTACAATGCCCCAATATTCATCAGTACATGTGTGGCTTGTCATATGGAAGAATAAAACGATTGCCTCTCCAATATAAGCACCGATGATGCTCTTTCATGCAGCTCAGGGTCATCGGGACATTTCCTGCAGCTCTTCAATCACACGGTTTTTGTTAGCCTTTGTTTTGACCTTCTTGGATGTTGGTATGCTGGCTTCTGTCTGGTAATTAAGACTTCTACATCAAAGTGCAGCTCGCATCACAGCATTGCTCTCACTCCTCTATATCAAAGTGTGGCTCACATCACAGCATTCCTCTCACCCTTCAATATCAAAGTATAGCTCACATTACAACATTGATTTCACCCTTCTTTATCAGATTATAGCTCACATAACAGCATTGCTCTCACCCTTCAATATCAAAATGTAGCTCACAGCACAACATTAATCTTATTCTTCTATATCAAAGTGCAGCCCATATCACTGCATTCCTCTCATCCTTCAATATCAAAGTATAGCTCTCACAGCATTGCTCTCACCCCCTTCTATATCAAAGTGTAGCTCAACATCACAGCATTGCTCTGACCCTTCTATATGAAAGTGCAGCTCACATCGTGGTATTGCTCTCACCTTCTATATCAAAGTGTAGCTCACATCACAGCATTGCTTTGACCCTTCTTATATCAAATGCACCTCACATCCGTAGTATTGCTCTCACCTTTCTATATCAAAGTGTAGCTAACATCACCAGCATTGCTCTCAGCCGCCACAGGAGCAGAAGAAGGTCATACGAAGTTTTAAAACGCGAGTGGGCGGAGTAATTAATATTTTTCCCTATGTAACTCGAGATGAACTTGATTAATTTGTTTTAGCTTTCAATCTTGACCGTTGTTTTAATCTTTATGAACCTTTTATTGTTGAAAATGCTCACCTTGTCGCAAAACGTGAGTTTTTTTTTTTTTAATTCCCAGCAAAAATACGCATGAGGTTACCATTATTACTTTAGCTATTATTATTATCATCATTATTAATTACATGTTGTCACCATTCTATCAGAACATACCTTTAAATCTTCAGAACGAATAAACGTCAACATTTCAGAAACTTCTCTATGTTTAGCTCTTGACACAGAGCACTAAGGACCCTTCACAAATAATAAACATTCTCTCTCTCTCTCTCTCTCTCTCTCTCTCTAAGAACATTTACTGAAGTGATAATACTCTAAAATTCCCAACAATGTGCTGTTTCAGCTGCCTAAATATCATCTCAACACTTAGCATGCAGGAGTATTTGCCAGTCTTCATTGTCTAATTTCAGCATTTAACCGTGAAAAGCTCACTTGCATCCCATCAAGTACTGTTTATAAGATGCAAAGCAATTTGCTGTACAATTAAGCAGCTTCACGCTCAGGTGCCCTAATATTCCATTAGTGTGCCCGCTGCCATAGAGTTTATTCATGAAACTTGAGAAACTTGTGTACTTTTCATTAAATGGAATTAGTATATCTATTCTTCGTGAATGTCGCATTTGGGTATTCATCGGAACAGTTTTGAATGTCTTCCAATAGGGCCATCTGTCAACCTTTACTATCTCGCTCGCAATAAACGGTTTTTTAAATATTAGTTAAATGATTCTAAGGTTTTTCCACTAATGAAAAAATATATAACCTGAACGTTTTTTGAGGAATTTCTTTGATAATTCCACATCAAGCTTTGGTTCTTCTATCGTAGTTTGCGAACTTATCGTATATCTAAATGCTTCGCTCTTTATAATGACATTTATTTGACGTGAAATTGCATAAAAATGGATTCACGACCCAAGTACCTTTTACGGAAGAAAAAATGTGGACAGTTAAAAGATTTCTTATGGACGTTACGACCTCTTAACGAAATGTATGCAGAGTAAATAAGGTTTAGATCGATGAAAACTGCCTGTTTGGATACATTTTAAAGCACTGGTCAAAATAGGAATCGACGGAAGAGGGATGCCGCATGAAGTCTCTCTCTCTCTCTCTCTCTCTCTCTTTCTCTCTCTCTCTCTCTCTCTCTCTATTTTGATTAAAGTAAATATGTCATATGATTTCTTCAAGTTTTCATAATAATAAATAATTCTCTCTCTCTCTTTATCTAGATTAAAGTAAAGTATGACCTATGATTTCTCTCTAGATTAAAGTTAATTATGACCTATGATTTCTTCAAGTTTCATGATAATAAATAATCTCTCTCTCTCTCTCTCTCTCTCTCTCTCTCTCTCTCTCTCGATTAAAGTAAATTATGACCTATGATTCTTTTAAATAAAATCACTACATATTCGAAAAATAGACAAATAAAGAGTAAAGAAATACAGAATACGACGTCTGCGAATAAAGAAAATTAACGAAGACTATGATTCATGATTTAGAAAACAAATTATACAAATTCTCTGACCTCAGTTATGAATATATTAGTTATTTCGTAAAATAAAACTTACGCATATATCGAAAACTCTCATTTCGGTATCTGTTAATTTAATGCATGGCTGCTTTTGTCCATGAAACTTATTTATGACTCTTCTGTGGTGCCGCGATAGCTCAACCAAAGTATTAGAAATTTCATTTGGTTGTTTGTATTAAGAGCATCTCGCAAATATCCGAATATTGAGAATATGCAACTTTTAAAGAAAGGGAAAATTTTTTTAAAGAAGTAGTTGTCATGTGGTACTAATTAAAATGCATGGGTCATGGCTACTACTAACGAAGATATGATGAAAATACACCTTAATATAGACTTACAAGCTTTAATCTGTTTTAGCCTAACCTATAACCTTATCGATACTTGGACCAAATTACCCTATAGGAAATCACAATGATTTCTTGTTTATGAGGCTACAAAATAATTATCCTCTAACTATATGAAGGAAATCACACAATGCTTACAGTAAAATGTATCTCAATAAGACTAGGCAAAACGCTCGTATAAGCTGGAATAATACACTATCATTCAAAAAAGCAGGAGCGACATGGCGCTGATCAGCTGCTCCTGCTAACTTGGTTTCGAATCCTCGTACGTAAGGGGAAAATTTTCTTCATTTCCTTTCGAAATCTGATGCAGGGTTCTCGGTCGGAAACGTAACCAAGAATACCACTGCATAGAAAAATGTCGAGTTAGTTGAAATTAAACAGTTGCAATTTACGTGGAGCTGACAAATGGGAAGGGAGGCGTTGTCTCACTTTCGATCACTACCACCAAATAATATATTAAAGAAGTTGGTGGTGTTGGAAAAATTTTTGAAAGAAGAGTACCTTTGCATTTATAATATTAATAAGGAAGATACAAAGGGCTATGTCTATTCTCTCGCTTATTCAGGCAAACCTCACACATATTGGTTGTCAAATGCTGGTTTGACTAAACATTACAAAAGACCACATAAATCAACCGAAGTTTACATGTAAATAATACAGAAGTAACTTGCCCATGATAAGAAATGTTAATGACTCTCTCTTTACAAGATTAATAACAAACAATCTTGAGTGTCAACATCTAAATGTGCTCCATGGGGTCACACCCAGAAAGAGTTAACGTTATTAGACTCCATTTGTACAAAAGTAACTCATTAAGTAGGTTTCCACGTCATCGAATTCGTCAACAAATACAGACGTGTCATCACCATCTGCAAGTAGTCACTCGCCAAAGGAAGATCATATCATCAATATATGTTTTCGCATTGCTAGGCTTCGTCATCGCATTGTTTCATGAACATCAAATTTGACTTGCTTTCCAGTTCTTCCCAAGTTACTTTTTATAGTTGCAATACAAAGCTTTTGATATCTACTCAGTTTTCATTTCTTCACTACACCATTTCCATCTTCCACTTCTAGACATCAAAGAATTATATTTATTTTGTGTTATCCTTCACTATAATGTCACAATCGTAACTGTCATTACATTACTCCACATACACGTCGTTTCCTCTATATGAATTTATTCTCAATATTCGGATATTTGCGAGACTGCTCTTAATACAAAACAACCAAATGAAATTTCTATACTTTAGTGAGCTCTCGCGGCACCACAGAAAAGTCATAAATAGTTTCATGGACAAAAGCAGCCATGCATTAAATTAACAGATACCGAAATGAGAGTTTCGATATATCGTAAGTAATTTATTTTTACGAAATAACTAATATATTCATAACTGAGGTCAGAGAATTTGTATAATTTGTTTTTCTAAATCATGTATCGTAGACTTCGTTAATTTGCCTTATTCGCAGAAGTCCTAATTCTGGAGTGCTTTTCTCTGTATTTGTCTATTTTTCGAATATGTAGGGATTTTATTTAAAAGAATCATAGGTCATAATTTACTTTAATAGGAGAGAGAGAGAGAGAGAGAGAGAGAGATGAGGAGAGAGAGATGAGAGAGATGAGAGAGAGAGAGAGATAATATTTATTATTACGAAACTTGAAGAAACCATAGGTCATAATCAACTATAAATTAGAGAGAAAGAGAGAGAGAATGTAACAATATCATAATATCAAACTTAAAGAAATCACATGTCATAATTTACTTTAATCTAGAGAGAGAGAGAGAGAGAGAGAGAGAGAGAGAGACGAGAGAGAGAGTATGAAATTTGAAGAATTATAGATCATAATTAACAATAATCTACAGAGAGAGAGAGAGAGAGAGAGAGAGAGAGCAGAGAGAAGAGAGAGAGAGAGAGAGAGAGAGATTTTATTTTTATTATGACTTGAAAAATTACGTTATTATTTACTTTAATCAAGAAAGAGAGAGGGAGACTTGAAGAAGAGAGAGAGAGGGATCATAGAGAGAGAGAGAGACGAAGGAGAGAGAAGAGGAGAGAACTTATATTATTTATGAAACTTGAAGAAATCATAGGTTCAGAGGAGAGGGTTTAGAGAGACGAGAGAGAAGACGAGAGAGAGAGAGCGAGAGAGAGGAGAGAACTGAAAGAAGGAAATAAGAGAGAAATATTTATTATTGTGAAACTTGAAGAAATCCATAGTCAAATTTAATTTACTTTAATCAAAAGAGAGAGCGAGAGGAGGAGAGAGAGCGAGAGAGGAGAGAGAGATGAGAGAACGAGGATGAGAGAGAGAGAATTATTTATTGTCATGAAACTTGAAGAAATCATACGTTATAATTTACTTTAATCAAGAGAGAGAGAGAGAGAGAGAGAGAGAGAGAGAGAGAGAGAGAGAGAGAGGACTACGCTGTGTCCCTCTTCTGTCGATTCCTATTTTGACCAGTGCTTTAAAATATATCCAAACAGGCAGTTTTCATCGATCTAAACCTTATTTACTCTGCATACATTTCGTTAAGAGGTCGTAACGTCCATAAGAAATCTTTTAACTGCCACATTTTTCTTCTGTAAAAGGTACTTGGGTCGTGAATCCATTTTTATGCAGTTTCATGTCAAATAACTGTCATTATACAGAGGGAAGTATTTAGATATGCAATAAGTTCGCGAACTATGACAGAAGAACTGAAGCTTGATGTGGAATTATCAAATTAATTCCTAAAAATCCTTTAGGCTATATATTTTTTTTCATTAGTGGAAAACATTAGAATTATTTAACTAAGATTTGAAAACCCCGTTTATTGAGAACGAGATAATAAAGGTTGACAGATGACCTTATGAAGAGCAAAATACCTTGTCCGTCGACGAGATACCTGTAAATTCATTCTTATGGAAAAAGAATTGTGAAAACCATTGCCTGTTGACATTATCAAATGCCTCGTGATGTGGTAAATAAATATTATTCAACAATAGGAGATTTCCCTATAATTCAATGATGATTTTCAGTTCAATTTCAAGGGAGGACATTCAAACAATTCCGATGAATACCCAAATGCGCTAATTCACGAAAGAATAAAGAGTTATACTATTCCATTTAATGAAAAGTACACAAGTTTCACGAATAAACTCTACGACGTGGGCACACTAATGGAATATTAGGGCACCTGAGCGTGAAGCTGCTTAATTTGTACAGCAAATTGTTTTGCTTCTTATAAACAGTATTTGATGGGACGCAAGTGAGCTTTTCACAGTTAAATTCTGAAATTAGACAATGAAGGCTGGCAAATACTCCTGCATGCTAAGTGTTGAGATGATATTTAGGCAGCTGAAACAGCACATTGTTTGGAATTTTAGAGCATCATCACTTCAGGTAAATGTTCAGAGAGAGAGAGAGAGAGAGAGAGAGAGAGAGAGAATGTTTGTTATTTGTGTAAGGTCCTTAGCGTCCTGGTGTCAAGAGGTAAACAAAGAGAAGTTTCGGAAATGCTGCCGTTTATTCACTCCGAAGATTTGAAGGTATTTTCTGACAGAATGGGTGGCAACATGTGATTGATAATAATGATAATAATAATGTCTAAAATAATAATGGTAACCTCATGCGTATTTTTGCTGGGAGATAAGAAAAAAAACACGTTTGCGACAAGATGAGTATTTTCAAACAATAAAAGGTTCATAAAGATTAAACCACCGTCGAGTTACATAGGGAAAATATTAAATTACTCTGCCCATTCTCGTTTTAAAACTTCTTATGGCCTTTTTTTCGGCTCCTGTGGCAGGCGAGAGCAATGCTGTGATGTTAGCTGCACTTTGATATAGAAGGTGAGAGCAATACTAAGATGTGAGCTGCACTTTGATATAGAAGGGTCAGAGCAATGCTGTGATGTGAGCTATACTTTGGTACTGAAGGATGAGTGGAATGCAGTGATGTGGGCTACACTTTGATATAGAAAGTTGAGATCAGTGTTGTGATGTGAGCTATACTTTGATATTGAAGGGTGAGAGCAATGCTGTGATGTGAGTTATAATTTGATATAGGAGGGAGAGAGCAATGCGGTGATGTGAGACACACCTTAATACAGAAGGGTGATAGCAATGTGATGTGAGCCATACTTTGATATAGAAGGGTCCGAGCAATGCTGTGATGCGAGCCACAATTTGGTATAGAAGAGTGAGAGCAATGATGTGATGCGAGCTGCACTTTGATATGGAAATCTTAATGACCAGACAGAAGCCAGTATACCAACATGAATGAAGGTCAACAAAGGCTAACCAAACAGTTTAATTGATGAGCTGTAGGAAATGTCGCGATGCCCTGAGCTGTATGAATGATGTATCATCGGTGCTTATATTGGCAAAGGCAATCCCTTATGCCAAGCCACCCATGTATTGATGAATATTGAGCATTGTAAGAAAGGAGCGATAAAGTAATCTTAAAAAAAATGATAGATGGTGCAATGATGCACCTCTTCCAGGCAGGAAAGTAAGAAACAGCGACTAAAGTGCCCACATCTACATAAAGGCACCAATAATAAGCTCTTCAGGGAATTATATTAACCACATGTACTGCATAAATCCTAAGAAAAACATCAACCTCACACTTATTTATCAAGCAGAAAAACAGCTTACCCTTTAATGTAGAATAACCGGGCTTCGCGGTGCTGATTCTAAAGTCTTTAGTGTCAACCCTATTCCTTCTTTTTCAAGGCAAACAGTAGCTTCCTAATGTTGAACAACTTGAATTCCACGATGCATTACTTTCTTGAAATGCCTAACAGGCTCTACCACTTTGTACGTCCCTACCCCGCCATCAGCGTGGGAATGACTATGAGGAATCTATCAAGAGGGTATTTAAGCCCTTTCTAGTTCTGGGAGGGTGACATAAGGAGCCGTGCGAAAAATCCAGTGATTTTCTTTCATTTAATCAAGATGATCACAAACAAAAATATTACAGTTCTAGCTACTAACCCCTAGAAATCTTAAGAAAATGTTGCCCATTGCGCATTTTGGTGAATGAAATGGAAGGATTGAATCCACGGGAAATTAAAGAACAGATTGCAGAACCTCTTAAATGCCTCCAGGTGCACTTAAAAAATAAGGAATGCTTTTTGTAAAAATGATTTTCTTAGAATTTATTTATGAATCAATAGCATTTGATCTCTTATCATTCAGAAAACAGGCCTGCCTAGTCGGGTTTGCATTCTGTACATGAAAAACATAGGCGTAACTAAGCAAGCATAAATTCAAGTAATGTAACCATCAGTTACGATCCCCATATCAAGATCCCATAGAGATGGCGACCACAGATGAGAGAGAGAGAGAGAGAGAGATGAGAGAGAGAGAGAGAGAAGCCAAACGTCCATATCAAAGGAAGCTCGAGTTTCAGGAGGGATATTTCAAAGTCCATTTGTTATGATATTCGAATGCCTGGTCCTTTGGGACAGGGAACAGAACCGAGAGTTGCAATGCATTATCATATATACGTATAACCTTCTCTCCGTAACTCGCCCTTGACCAGATGTGAGTAGGTGGCTGCTTCTGTTGTGAATTCCCCACGTACATGAGCCTTCTGTGTGTGTGTGTGTGTGTGTGTGTGTGTGGTGTGTGTGGTGTGTGTGTGTGTACTAGCCATGAACAAAATCCGGTAATAAGATTTTGTGATAATTGCAAATGCAAAGAAGGCTGCAGACCGATTTTTTTCAGCGGAATATATCTCTGAAAGATATAGATCGTTCTCGGTGGAATATGTGGAGGTGAATATGGATAAATCACACTTCTTTTACCAGATGGTCACACTCACGATATACTAGACCAAGTTCTAAATATTTCTTCGTTATCAGTAAGGTGGCTGCAAAGAACATAAAGACCTCTTTTTCATGTCGATAGATACTCAATTGATAAAAAAGACGCCATTTATTTTGGGGCATAGTCTTAACTGTAGCACAAATTCAATTAATGTTTATGGACAAATTGGAGTCGAGACTATAATTCTAACCAGAGAGCTGAATCATGCAGGAGTTGAAGGGCCTAATATCTATCTACGAATGACTGTGGAATTGACTATTAAGCGTGCCAAGACAGCAATGAAGAGGTTGAAGACTGGAAGAGAGATATTTAACTGAATTTCGTAATAGAGGCTATGTTATGCTTATATAGTATAACTGAGTGACTGGTCAGATTGTATAAGACATGTTTCTATGACAGTCAACGCGACAAAAATGATTGTGAAGCTAGAGGAATAACATTACATTATTATTCATGAAAGCGTGAATGGCAGTTTTGACAAGAGATCTTGTATGGATTCAAACGCAGAGGAACATGGACTGTTTATAATTCAATGCTTGCTCTAAAACACCAATGTTTGAGATGTTTGTGAGTAAATAACTGTACTTGAATCAACTGAACCATGGAAAATTTTATTAAATAAACTAGAGATGAGATACAGAGTTAGTGTTAGTAAATGAATTTTGAAAGCAATTTGTTTTCTTACTTTGTTTATGATGGAAGCACAGGGCGCGTCCGAACTCTCAGGTGAGGGAGAGGCTAGTTTAGGGTAAAAGAAAGGCTGCATATCAAGAAGAGTCATTGTCTCCCAACATTCCCATAACGTCACTCATCACTTAATACAGAAGAACAACAAAGGACACAGCTATCTTAGCCCGCTTTCAAACTGGACCAAGAATACTCTTATCTCAGGAAAGAAATCCAATGCACCGCTTGATCAAAAATGCGTTGATAAAGTAGAATTATGTTATTGTTTTGCACAATGAAATGTTTTGAAAGAACGATTGTTCGTCATATTTTATGAAGTGTGACAAAATTGGAAGAGAGAAATCTAAGACTCAGTTATTTGAAAAATACATGAACAACAGACTTTGATAAGGGACAGTGAGGTAAGCCGATGACAGCTGAGCAATATCTGAGATTGCTAAAAATGCTGTGAAAAATAAGACTGCTTTGTATGAGAGAGAGAGAGACAGAGAGAGAGGAGAGATAGAGAGAGAGAGAGAGAGAGAGAGAGAGAGAGTCTGGAGCACCAGCACGCTTTAATTAAGGTGACGCTATGATAAAAAAAAAAAAAGAGGAAAGCATTTTAGCTTTAAAAATAAAATTATGTTTTAAGAGAATATATTTAGTGTATCAGTAATACAATTAGTATTATTTCAGAGCCAGGAAAAATGGAACTATAGAAAAATAATTCAATTTATAATTCTTTATAATTCTTACCACGAGGAACTCCAGTCATACAAATGATCTAAACATGAAAAATGAGTTTGTAAGAAACAGGGAAAAAATAAAACGTCACCAATCCAAAGGAAAATAGAAATTTAGTAATAAATAGAGGTAATTCTTACTTTTCCGCTCGCAAGAGTTCTTGACCTGTGAGAGGGACTTGTGTTGATAATTCGTACGGGTTGCTCTGTGAGCAAGAGCCCGTGCTGACATAAAGTCAGCTCAATCAATAAAAACAACAGCAGTGTCAATAAATCAAAATACCTTGAACAAACTCGCATGTCATAAACGAACAGTACAATTCACATATCGAATACGACTGTTATTATCAACGCTATATGTATGAGATTATCAGAACCGCATAAACTTACTGTGACTACTTATAAAATTTAAATTTCGATTTAAATTGTGGAACCAGGGGACCCCTTCGTTATCCCGGGGACTATCCCACGTCCTCAATGTAGAAGCGTGGAAAGAGACAAAGGCCCGTTTTGGACAGTGCCTAACACCCGTTTTCTAATCAGGTATTTGATAAATCCTATTTTGTATGTCTATAATTTCGTTTTACCTTGTTCTTATAAGTTTTAGCCTACATTTAAATTATTTTGAATTATCTTATTATTGTAATGAAATTTTTGCTGTTATTGTTGCTGTTGTTGTGGTGATTACTGACATCATTTACCATGAAAATCATTAGAAAAATATGAATAAGAACGGCAGAATCGAAACTAACATTTACATTTTGATTGCTGAGGAAATTAGCTCACCGTCACAGTAGTGGTGAAGAGATTCTGTGAAGAAAAATAAACAAGTAAATTACCCAGATTATCACTTCTCAGGAGCCAATTACATATACTCCAATATACATATAGTGATTCCACAGAAATTATGCAATCCACACAAACACACCCAAAATTTTGAAAATTCCTTAAAATGAACAATAATATCCTTATATATTAATGAAGAGAGAGAGAGAGAGAGAGAGAGAGAGGAGAGAGGAGAGAGAGAGAGAGAGGAGGATCCAGCAGGCTTCAAAAACTAAAATTGACCCATTTTTGGCCCTAGTGACTTTTCAGGCTAGATTTCTGGATGTCGGTCCAATTTCACTTACTGTAAACCAATTTTGAAACTTGGGACCCAATTTCGGGCTTTGCAGTAATAGGCTCTTTCAAAATAATGTAAACACTTGCAAAATAGTTATTACAGAAGTTAATACCAATCATACAAATTATCTAGAAATACAAAAACATGGCACGATCCGACTTCCAGCTTAGTCGGTACGCATGCTAAAATCTACTGTCAAATAACGCGTGTTTCACCAACGACAATTTTTTAAAAAATACGCGGTATTTTATTAGAAATACTTGTTCTGTACTATTACAAATGCACATTATTCATATTTTACATTTACATTCTAATAAAAACATCTTATCCTAAAATTCCTGTATCTTTAACTCAACGCGAAACACTTTTTTCAGACCAATTAAGGCAATTCCATGGGGCTTTCCTCCCCCTCCACAAGAACAGCAATATTATAAGAACACAACAGCAAAACAACAGCAACAAAGTAGTTTGTATGCTTACTCCCCGAGTAAGCTATAAAAATAAAAAAGAGAGCACTTCCTCTTGGGTATAGGGTACCTGGTCAAGAAGAGGCTTACTTAAACAGGGATGTTGTGCTTTACTGTGAAGTGCCAGAAGAAAATATCCTCATCTGTTCTTCCACCATTCATACCAACAATCATCCCTCCGCCTAACTGGTTTTTTCCCACCTTTTCCCTCCCCTAACTTTTTTCCCATATTTCTCCTTACTTAATCAATCATTTCCCCTCTTACTAACCCTTTCCAAAACTTTTTAATGTTTCTGCAGTTCTTCACACTTCCCAGCGGGCGCCGTATCATCTGCGTGTTAATATTAGCCAGTCCAATCTGTGTGGTTATGGCCATAATAAAAACGATAAAAATGATAAACTCTCCTCATTAGTGAAGGAATGTATAGTGGTTCAACTTAAGGTGGATTGTTGGGTGAGCCTTACGCCTACGGGACTGTTTGGTTTGGCAGCCGCTGATTGGCTGGGAGCTGCCTACCTCCAGGTACCAGCCCAAGGTCCTTTAAATATACTCGCAGTATACGTCTCGTAAGCATAGGGCTCATCCGAGAATCCACCTTCAGTGAACCAGCTTTTTTTTTTTATAGCATATGATACTAAACAGTCTGATGACAGACACGAGTTCCCGAGCGTATATTTCTTTGCGTGTCGAATTTTAACAGCTATAATTCAGCAATACAGCAATTAAAATCCATATTTTACAGATAATAATATAAAAATAGTTTTATGCTACTTTTAGGTTACGCATTTTCCCAATTTCTCAAACAAATCAGTCTGACCAAGAATAAAATAACGAAGTGAAATGTATTGTTGTCCTTAGTATCAGATTTCACTAAAATATTGTCACTTCAGTTTTATCGTTCAGAAAATTTAATAGATGCACAAAAAAACTGGTCGCCGGTTCAGCCTTCAGATGGTATATAACTAAAAATTACAGAGTAATTCATGGCAAAACTCGCTCGTGAAAGAGGAAAAACTATTTGATAGCAGCCTTCGGAAGGTGAAAAAACTGACACTCGGAAGACAATCCCTGGGAAATCAGGCCATGGCGTCCTTCTCTGCGTGGGAGAATCGACGAAGGAAAGGAGAGAAAAAGTGCAAATAGATCGAGTGAATCCGACTCCCAGGAGCGTTAATTAATACTTCAAACGATTCTAAAGCTTCCTCGAAAGAGCAGCTGATGGAAATTAAGGTAAAACATTTTAAAGCAAAGACAGAAAATAATTATTTGAAATGTTTTACCGTAATTTTCATCAGCTGCTCTTTCGGATTGTCTTCCGAGTGTCAGTTTCACCTTCTGAAGGCTGCTATCAAATAGTTTTTTTAAAACTGTAACCTCAAATGTTGATTTTTTGTTTTAAGAATTAGAAAGTAATGCAATGTCGTTCTATTAACTGCTAGAAGGATAAGCAATGATGATGCACCATATTCGCTTACAAAAGCTCCGTAAAAAGAACAAGAAAATCAAAGACCGGAAATATGGAGACTTTCCTATTCCGACTGATAGATTTTAGTAGGTTGGCACGATTACAGCATATCTAATATTAACGGATTATTTGTGGCACAATATTATAAGGTATACAAGCAATATATATATATATATATATATCTATATATATATGCATATATATATATATATATATATATATATATATATATATATATATAGTTTTTAAAATATCTACAATTTTGAATTTTTTAGATTCTAAGGACTCAAAGGTTCCCTCTAATAATTGGTCCTCTTCATGCTATCTGCAATCTTGCTTTCTATAACTATCTTGATGTTCGCCTATTCCCTTATCTATTCTCATTGAAAGTTTTTCACTCCCAAATACCCATGAGAATCAAGTATTTTCCTCCTAATCTCATCTTTATCAACATTCACTACTTCATTTAGTATTTACTACATAAGCTAGTTCTTTTTCCACTTTGACTTCAACTTTATTAAAGTTTTATACTCCTTTAATAACTTTTGTAAACCCACACGGGCGTTCTGAAGTGACTTGATGGCCCCGTCTTTGAATTTTACAGAGCTTTCAAATACTACCTTTGCCTTTGATTAACCATGACTCATTTTTTCCTTGTACGATCTCTCTCCTTGTCAATCTCATTTTCTCATTTACCCTTCGACTTTTCTTCTTCAGCTCAATCTATCTTAGCTTCCACTCAGACCAAATAATGAGATCAGATATCCATCTAGTTCCTCCTCTTCCCCCCTCGTATCCTTCAGAACTGATCTTCCTTCCCCTCTAAAATAATCAAATAACAAACTGCTCCTCACCATATATATTTATATATCTATGTATTTTCAGGGTAGGTGGGATGCTAGCAAACTCAACCCAAATAACTGACTGAAAATCAGATCTTCCTGTTTGTCCTAAACATCATCACATTTCTAATCTTAAACTCATTCGTTTTATAAATCTAGTCTTAAAACCATTTAACCTGTTTAAACCACACTGCTCCTCGCGTAGCAATCCTCCCTGTTGTATTACCTTCTCAATCCAAATGCTACTATATTCATTTCGAGTATACTAATAAATACTGCTAAAACCCTTTATTCTCCCAGTCATTTCTATCAGTTTTATTCTAATGTAAAAAATTATTCGTCTCACCCACACATTTGGAACCATTCATGCAGATACATCTTAAGCATCTTATCAGCCATTCAATCATATTTTCATCACCGAACGATGGAATGACTTTCCATTATTCAACCTTGAAATTGCCTCCTTACATAGTTACTGGCTACCTCCACCAGCATTCACTAATTTACACCTCCATTCTACTCATACAGCGTGCATTTCACCTTCTCCTACCCTTCACATTCAACAGATCATCATAATATTCAGCCCAGTGATTCAGGGCACCATTTCATTCCTCTAAGCATCATCTCTCCAGTTACAACTTTTGTTCTTAGGTCTATTTGATTTATTAATTTTTCTCCTCCCATCAATAATACCAAGGTACATTGTCACTTTTTTCACTATAAATTACTAGTTCAGATTTGCTCAGGCAATTAATTATTCACCTTAATTTTCCCAATTTTTTC
Organism: Macrobrachium nipponense; assembly: GCF_015104395.2. Classification (NCBI taxonomy): domain Eukaryota; kingdom Metazoa; phylum Arthropoda; class Malacostraca; order Decapoda; family Palaemonidae; genus Macrobrachium; species Macrobrachium nipponense. Next base: position 64,148,718 of record NC_087210.1, read on the forward strand.
TTGAACACTCTTCCGCTCCGTAATGAACCTGGTTCAGATAATCAGATAAAAAAAATGAGTCTCGACAATAAACCAAGATAACGTATCAAAACAAATATCCGTAAATAAACAAATCAGGGAAAAAAAAAACAAGAAAGAAAGGTGAAAGTTGAAAGATCTGCACTGACAAAAGAAAAGTGCCTCTAAAAAAAAAAAAAAAAAAAAAAAAAAAAAACAAAAAAAGATAGGCAAAAGGGTCAGGTACTGCACAGGAAATGAAAGGCGATTACTTCATGGTTAGGTGAATCCAGGAATATTCCGACTGAAAGAGATGGAGAAAAGGCTAGATATGGAAGGATCATCACTTTTTCATGCTCTGAAAGAAAGGGGTCACAATAAAAAATAAGAGACAGAATATTTTGAATTTTAAAGTCAACGTTCTTAATCTATGGTTGGAGCAATACACAACTGAGGTCATGTAATTAAGCACAACGCCATTTCTTACCCGTCGAGAAATTTCATCAAATTAAGTTATTTTCTGAGAAACTGAATCAATGTCTTGTAGAAATTTACATAATGGAAACTTTTTAAAAAAGGTTGGTTTACACATACAAAAGGACACCCATTTATATCTCCCAGTAAAAAGGCGCTTAAATTTAAGAGAGGTAGAAGGGTACGAAAAGGTTCTTTTTAGAATTTACCAATATTTTCGTTTATTCGGGAAGAATATAAAAAAATCTTTTATTTTCATGTACTTATGAGGTTGTGCACTGTGTGATTTTATTCTTTAAAAATTACTGGGTAACATTACCAGTTATAAACGATGATTAAAAAAAGTTAGTTATCTTGATAAAACAGTGAAACACCATATATAAAGTACTGAAATATGGGTTATAGTAGAACATTCATGATCTTGCCTGCCTTTAAAACCCCTTTGCATAAGCAAATTTTCTTTACTCATTATAATAAACGAGACGCGTGTTCAAAGGGTGAACTCACTAGAACTATAATTAATCAACATTATCATGCAATAGGAACTGTGGGTATTACGAGTACTCGCAACGAATTATAGACGCTATCTTTGTCACATAGTACAATTACTAAAACTCAATACAATAATCTTGTACATATGCTAAAATAAAGTATGATATTTCATATCAAAATAATTAAGACCAGGTATTACAGCTTTTCATTTCGTTATGAAACACCCTTGCACATTGCAGATGGAGTGCAAGAGAGATGAGAGTCGAATGGTGTGAATATTAAGGAATGCAATGTGGCCCGCCTTCTCGGAAGTAGTCTTGGTATGTAACAAAAGAGATTGTATACAAAATAATGAAAACACCGAAGTATTCCATAATGTACTAACTTAAGTCCTTGCGTTTCCTTGTCACGTGAAATCACAGCATTTCTTGAACGAATGGCTCTCATCTATCAAAGCTTAAAGCAGATTTAAGCCAGAGGAATTGAATTGAACATAGAATTTAGGCCAAAAGCCATCCCACTGGGACCTATGAGGTTATTCAGTGCTGAAAACTGAAATTAACTGTATAATGTTTGATACGTGAACAGGAGGACAACATCGCAGTTGCACTATGAATCACTTGTTAGGAAAGGGTGGAAAGTAAGATGGAGGGAAGAAAGAGAATATGAAAGGAGATACAGTAAAAGGGAACGAAAGGGGTTGCACCTTAGGGGCCGAAGGGATACTGCAAAGGAATTTAAGTCTACAGTAGGGGTTTTCAACCTTTTCCTACCTACACTTTGAATAACGTGGAAAACAAAACCAACTCAAAAAAACACTACAGAGTGGAAGTAAGTACATAGTGCAGCCCATTCACGATCAGTAGTTACTGAAGGAATTCCTTCAGTGTCAGAACTAGGACGTCCACTAACGGTCAGTGCGTTATTAGTGTAGGATAGACTACCGTGGTGATTAGACAATCGAAATGGCTTCCTCTATTTTTTGTGATAATGACGTATACACATCATCTGCCCTAGTTCCAGACCGCATAGAATCTTCGACTTTTTTTTGCTTCTTTCCTGAAATTACTCCTGTAGATGTTGATTTTTTTCTTCACTAAGTCTGTGGTTTGCAACAGGATAATTTTCTTTTAAGTTTTTCTGCTAATTTTCCATACGCTTCGTTTTTTTTTTTTAATATTTATTCAGATAATGTTTTGCGTTAATTTGCCAAAGGCATGGCTGTTCTTTGTATAACTGAAAAAATTCGCCCCAAAATTCTCTATCTCCGGCATTCTTCAAACTACTTAAACCTCACTCAAATCTCTGCACCAACATTCCTCACACTCTGGCCATGCGGTTCACACTGATAACTTTACTGACTGGTAGCCATTCACGGTCAATGTTCCCTTCAGTGCGCGTTAGCCCCGCCTCCAAAATCAAGCAGAGTTTGATTCTCATCAGTGTAACTGACAGTTGTACTGACAGGCCTCAAAGAACCCCATTCACGATCATTTTTGCCAATTTTGAAGGAATTCCTTCAGTAATTACTGATCGTGAATGGCTTGCTTAACTCTCCTGACATAACCAATAATATTGTAAACATAGAAAATTCCATAAAAATAAAGAAAATTTTCATAATTATTAACCTCTGGGCATGAAGTCACTTTTCAAGGTTATGGTACCGAGATGCAAAAACAAAACATTATTTTTACATCAGCTGCAAAGGGAGTTCGTGAAATGGCTGAAACTGTTTTCATGAACTATCTTAGTTGGCCGAGGAGCAGTTTTTGCTAAAGCACATTGAAAGTCGGCATCTATAACATTCAATCGAGTGCCATGGAGAGCGCGTACCGCTGATAGACCGTTGGGGGTACGCGTACCCTAGGTTGAAAACCCTGGGTCTACAGTGTATACCTCATGAGGTGCACTGATAATACCACCCCACTACGGAGCTCAATCCTTGTAAGATAACGAAATACCGCCAGTGAGAAACTCATTACAATATCTTAATGAAATTAATTAGAATTCTTAGTGAGAATTAAAAATTTTTAACTTTACTTCTATATGAGGTAGGACCTACTTTGGCAGGTTGCTGGAATGATTTCACTAAATGAAATGCAACTGTGAGAGATGGTATTCTGGGACCATGTGGATGTAAAGCCGGTCACAGATATATAAAGAAAAATTATACTAAAAATTCCCTGCATAATGTTAATATATTAAATGAACCAGGATCATATTTAAATCCCACCACGTTCGTATATAATTATTTTAAAAACTTAATGTTAACATTAAAAATTCCACCATGATCTTGTAATGACTAAATGCTGCCTGTCGTTGCAGACTCCGAGTGTCGTACGTTTCTCATGTATAAGTTTTTATGTATGTATTGCGAAAGACAAACTTATTTGATCGTGGTGTTAGTACGAGATAGGAAAATAGATATCATATGGCTTCAATAAGCCTTTATAAAAGATAGAATTCCACTTTTTAAATTAAACCACTATGATTTTCGTTACTGCCAGTGATATTTATGTGATAAAAACAATATACGCGCTTCAACTCTCCTTATAAAAATAAAGAAAATGGCCCAGACCATAGGACACACTACGAAATTTAGGAGGAATTCCCGCCACGCTACGAGATGTTTAAGTTTGCCATAAATTCCGAAAAGTTAAATGAAGTCGGTAAACGCGAGTGTATTAAAGAAATAAAATGAGATCCCGGATGTTTAAGGATCTTTATGGAACCTAACGAACGCACACGACGGGCAATTAGGTTTCCTGCAAAACATTTGATTTGCGATGTTATGACACTGATGGGGGACATCAAGGAGATTGCTACGTATGGGGAGGGTGGATAACGAACGACAGAGAGAGAGAGAGAGAGAGTGAGAGGAGAGAGAGAGAGAGAGAGAGAATAAATTATTGTAGACATGGGCACAGTTATATACTTTCTTTCATTATCTCTAAGCTTACATGGCTGTCTTTTATGGTATAAACCTGTGTAATATCGCATCAATGTTAAGGGAAATGACGTCACATTACAAAATAAGTGTTACGACGCCCTGCCACTTCATGCCTGGTTTAAGTCAGGTTTATTATATTTGAAGGTATAAATATACAGGAAAGTAGTAAATAAAAGATATGGGAATGAAAATAACACACACACACACACACACACACCACACACAGAGCATGTTCGAATTCGTACTATCTAGATATGAGTTCAATGTTACAATCACGAAGTAGATCCCTACACGATGGAAGCCATAAGACAAAATAATCACAAATCAAAATTATGCTCCTGTTCCGTAGTAAACCACTTTGGGGAGCCAACATGCAACCAAGGCTAAGGGCAATCCGGTGTCTCCTTTACCCAAAACAGAATATGGAAGCAAGAGACATGACTGAAGCTGTAACCCTTTCAAACCTCCACTCCATCAATCCAGATCCCTGGAGAGGGGACGCTTGTACCAGCTATATTCCCAAAAATGAAGGTTGGTAGAAAGGAACACTGGACGGACAAAAGAATTGACGTTGCAGCCGTAAATTGGACATTCAAGTGGAAAGGGATTCTACAATATTTGAATAAGAACATTTTCAAGCAAATTTATTGAAACATTTTCTAAAAATAAGAAACAGGCGTTATCCGACCTCCAGCTTATGAGGGGAGCGTGCTAAAATCTACAGTCAAAGAGCACGTTGTTTCACCAACGAAAATTTAAATAAATACGCTATATTTTTAGCAGAAATAATTATTCTGTATTGTTTAACAAGCCCATTATTTATTTTTTACATATTCCTTCTAATGAATAAATCATAAATATCATATTCCCATACCCTAAAATTCCTATATCTTTAACTCAAAGCAAAACACCTTTTTAGATCATTTTAGGCCTTTTCACATGGCTTTCCTATTCCTAACCACAACAAAGTAGTTTGTAGGCTTACTCCCCGAGTAAGCAAAACGAAAACGGAGATTATTAATTTTAAGGGGAGATCGTGAAATTATGGCGAACAGGGTATTTAAGAGAGAAGTGAGAGAGCTATAATCAGCAAATAATAAAAATAACGGGAAGAATGTGAACAAAACCTTACGGGAAAATAAAAAATGTAAGGCAGGACCCTCAATGATAAATTAGAACAGATGACAGAAAGACTGATAGAAGAAGAACTGAGCGTGTATGTATAGACACCGAAGATGGTGTGTTGATCAAGTGTTGTTAAGCAGTAGATGGGTAAGAAGTTTTTAAGGGAAAAGTTGTACATAGCATAAATGAAGTGGCACTGTGAAGCGTGCTGGGAATAATAGTATAGAAGATATAATGTAGGCAATTTGAAGCTTCGACAATGAAAGTCAGTCGTTTGGTAGGATATGTAGTTTGGGCGCCACTGCTCTGGAATTAAATTGGAGTGTGAGTTTATGTCTCCGTAGCTGTTGCACAGCTCTTACAGAACAGAGATGGAAAAGTTAGAGAAGGAGCAGAGATGTTAAAGTGGATGTGAGTTTTATTGTCTCCTTAGCTGTGCAAGATCTTCACAGACAGAGATGGAAAAAGTTAGAGAAGGAGCAGAAGATGTAGATGAAATGAAAGTCGTTTAATGTCTTGGAGGTGCAAGAATGTATGCAAGCGTACGGTGGAAGGCGGATTGTCTGCACTGAAACTCGATGCGCCATCTGATTAGCACTTCTTCGTAGATTTGAGTAATTGATGTAGTGGAAGCTTTACTGCATAACGAGTCATTCATCTACGATTAACCATGATCTGTGGAATATCGCAATACTGGAAGACATTACCTTTAAGGGAGATAATTGTAGTTTCAAAGATAAAGAGACAATTCTGTTCGCAGCCAAGTCAATGTACGACAAGAAACCGAGCCATAATAACAACTCAGACATCTTTAATAAACGTTACGAAGCATACAGGGAAAATTGGTCCAGTTGCACATCGGCGTTTTCTTCAATTTAATAAAAACGTTTTCAAAGCATGAAAAGGAAGGTATTGATTTCCAGTGTAAAGCGGCAACTGTAACCAAGTAGTATTCCGAGTGAGAACCACTCATGTCTCATTTCCTTTCATAAGTAAATGAAGCACATGACAACCGTCAACCAATGAATGTTATTTGCGGTTGGTTTCAGTATCAATTATCACCTTTAAGTGGTTATATTAGGTAAGGAAATCTTTTGAATTAGAATGGGAATATGAAGTCCAAGTAGAGAAATTCCTGGTATGTTAGTAGGTCTGTGTGTGTGCCTGAGAGAGAGAGAGAGAGAGAGAGAGAGAGAGAGAGTCACGCCATCAGAAAATACGATTTGAGTATTGTCATATCGTTCTTGAAACCAAAAATACATGTAAGATCGTCTCGCACTTCAATAACTTTTTTTTTTTATACTATGCGCGTTCATAGACTTCAGAATTCGAAATACTAGTACAGACCTCACGGTGATATTAGAGAAAGCCCCTCAGTTTTACCTTCCGTTTTCTTTTTACTTCGTTTTCATACAATTCTTTACTGATTTATTATTATTATCTACTTTGTTTTGGAGTAACGGATCTGTGTATAAGAGATAAAATGTCTCTCGCCTATTGGCTTTTCGTTCCTTTTTATAGCATATATATTAAGTCTTGATATAATGTACACTGGCCCATGTACGAAAAAAATTGAATTGAATATAGAATTTTGGCTAAAGTCAAGCACTGGGACCTATGAGGTCATCAGCACATGTACGAAAAAGCGAGCAAAAGCACACTGCAAGAAAGAATCCTACGCTCTATGAATTAAACCATGTCAGCATTTCTAAGTCAAGTAGTATTTGAAGTGAAATCAACAAATAGAAGTTTGTTTCTGGAACGACTGGGTAAATACTAGTGACAGGTATGATATGTTATGAATTCTGAATAGGCTTTCGAATATAGAACGCACATTTTTTCACCACATAACCCAAATGAGATTCTGATATAAAATTCTGTTACTGTTGCTACAATTATTGTGTGGTGGTTTTGATCAAATTGAGAAAGTGTTGAGTAATTACGGTGCTTGAAATACATATAGTAAAGTATCAAAAATCTGGTTATCATTGAAAAAAAATATTATTTAAGTTGATGCTCAGAGAGAGAGAGAGAGAGAGAGAGAGAGAGAGAGAGAGAGAGAGATTTTTAAGGTGCTAGCGGATTTGTAGCCTGAAGTTGGAAAAAAAATGACGGGAGAATCTCTCATAAAACGCCTCGAATAGATTCAGAGCTGAAGAAAATCCCGTCGGACACTGAAGATGGAGAAATCGAACAAAATAACCTGAGGGTGAAGAGGTTTAATGCTATTCGTGTGTTAGCAGTCGGGAGATGGGCCAAGACTAGAAAAGATATTTTTTACATGTATCTGGAATACGATACAAATGAAAATTTCTCCTTAGGTATACACACACACACACACAACACACACACACACACACACACACACACACACACACACACACACACACATATATATATATATATATATATATATATATATATAAAACTATATATTATATATAATATATATCTATAGTATATTAATAATATATATAATAATAATATAATATTTATATATAATTATATATATATTTATAATAATATATATATGTATATATATATATATATATATATATATATATATATAATATATAATATATAATGTGTCTGTGTATAACATACAAAATACATGTATGTATATCTTAATTTATATATATATATATATATATATATATATATATATATATATATATATATATATATATATATATATATATAAATTCAATAAAACAATACAATCGAATATTTGCGGATTAAAACTTCCCAAGAAATATTATATTTTTTCGAAAGATTTTATAGACATAAAAAATTTAAATAAGTAGTACATGTAATCAATTAATATAATAAAATACTCTGGGTCTACAATAATTCTACTAGAAAAATTATTTAAATCACGTGTAATTCCACCGTTCAGTGCCTGAGGGGCCTAAAAAGTCAATCTTTTTAATGTTATCTATCATGAAGAAAATTAAATATTCTAAAAAAAAAACTAGCAATTTTCTAAGTGCTTTATTGTGGCAAGGAAGGATAAAAAGTTAAATTTTCAGTGCAATTCACAATTACATCATTATTAGGAAAAACAATTATGGAAAATATCCTTTAAAAGAAAATAAACAATTAATCCATGTGCTTT
>NC_087210.1:64157370-64159870 GCF_015104395.2 Macrobrachium nipponense
TTTTAATCAAAGGAAGTCCCCAGGCAATGCGAAGTCATTAAAATCCGGCAGCCATATAATATTTAAAGAATTCATGTTGATTTTATGCAGAGAAGATTGGCAAGGGTTAGACCTACTCCTGACTTGGTGGTAGGTAAGTAGTTTCTTTGTATAGCACTTCAAGTATTTTGATTCACGCCTTGACTTTTGAGGAATTGTTACACAATATTCTTTCTATGTACATATATATATATATATAATATATATCATATATATATATATAATATATATAATATATATATAATATATATATATATATACTATATATATATAGTATATATATATAATATATATATATATATATACCGTATGATATATTATATATATGAATATATTATTATATAATATATATTATATATATATATATATATATATATATTATATATATATATATATATTATATTAATTTTCGTCTTCCTATCGTATTCTAAAGTAAAAAGAGTAATAGTTTGTGAACTAGGCCCAATTTGATCAGATTTGTAATCGCTCATTAAGCTTTTTGTTTCGATGGCCGCAAAGTGAATCTGCTTGTATAATTAATTCCGAATGAAAATGAGGCAGGTATTGACAATATATATATATATATATATATATATATATATATATATATATATATATATATATATATATATATATAAGAAGAGTAGTTTAGTTTTGAGCAGATCTTACGTTGTGATTACCATTCATATTGTTAATAGACATTTCTTTAAAAAAAAAAAAAGACACTTTATTTCAGACATTATGTATATTCCAATATTTCGTTTGTATATATTTAGATATATATATATATTATAATATATATATATATATATATAATATAATATTATATATATATATATTACAACTGGTATAATAAAAGAAGCCCTATATCTTGCATGCTTCTGCAGGTAAGCCAATTTAGGTCATCCCCGCTGATAATCTTCCTTTAATCTTCTTAAGCATTGGTTGAATGAAAACCTTGTCGATCACATCTGAAACCCATGCTCCTTTTGAGATGTCCATTACCTGCCAGCTAACCATTTACAAAATTTCTAAATGGTTAGCTGGCCTCCTTTCTCCTTTTTTAGGCACTTTTTCTCCCAGTCACATTAAACATTCGGAAGATTTTTGTCACAAATTCAGAGAAGCACATATACCACTTCACAACATAAAACTTTTAAGCCTTGACGTAGATTCCCTATTTACAAAAGTACCAATACAGGACATTCTTCAGGTTTTGAGGGAAAAATTATCCCCCTATTAAGAACATTTCCCATTGGCACTTGACAAAATGATAAAGTTAGTTGAATTATGTGCATCTAATAACGTATTTTCATTCGGGGAATCATTCTATAAGCAAAAATTCGGGTGTAGCATGGGTAGTCCTCTAAGTCCTGTTTTAGCCAATCTGTAGATGGAATACTTTGAAACTGCAGTAATAAATGCAATAAAACCCAAAAACATTATGTGGATGAGATATGTAGATGATATTCTAACATTTTGGGATAATAGGTTGGGCAACTTTAATGAATTCCTTTCAAAATTAAATGCATTAGTGCCCAGCATCAAATTTAAAGTTGAAGGGGAATCAGACAACAAAATTCCTTTTCTTGATGTTTTAATAATCAGAGACATGACAGAATACAAGTTTACCATATACAGAAAACCAACGTTCTCACTTTCATATATTCACTACTTTAGCTATCACGACATTGCTATCAAGATAGGTGTAACCAGCAACCTGTTCTTAAGAGCCTTACGAATTAGTTCCCCAGATTTCCTGGTAAAAGAATTTGAACTAATTCATAAGCAACTTTCGTCTTTAAAGTATCATGACCATATACTTGAGAAAGCAATTCACAAAGCAAACGTAATTTTCTACCGACCCCCTCAAAACAAGACCAAAGAGGCACCAAACAATAAAATAAAAATTCCTCACCTGGACAGCATTAAGACAGTGACTCAGACCCTCGGAAAATCTAACCCTTTTGCATTTACTTACCCAAACACCTTAGCCAAATCCCTGATTAACGTCCAACAAAAGACATTCCCTATGGAAACAGGGGTTTATGAAATCCCATGCCAGGACTGTGACCAAGCTTACATCGGATTTACAGGAAAATCACTTCCCCAGAGACTAATACAACACAAATGGTCAGTTAGGTATGGACAACAGAACTCAGCTATTTTCAACCTTATAAATGAACATAACCATGGAATAAAATGGAATTTGTCACGTACAATTTAGAGCAGCAACAGCCGGTACAAGAGTCAAATGATGGAATCGGCCTTAAGAAAGGAGAGGAAGGTAATAAACATCACAAAAGGAGCATGGGTTTCAGATGTAATCAACAAGGTTTTCATTCAACCAACACTTAAGAAGATTAAAGGAAGATTATCAGCGGGGGTGACCTAAATTGGCTTACCTGTGGATGGATCTCTTGGTATAAATACCACCTTTTCTGTAAACTTTTCTCGTTCA
>NC_087210.1:64164870-64187370 GCF_015104395.2 Macrobrachium nipponense
TTTCTCAGAGAAAGACGACTATTTTCACTGAAAAAAATACTAAATAACTATTAGTTAATTAAGGAGAGGCAGACCAGGCAAAACAGTGGTTTGTGAAGGAGGATTAAATGGAATCAACTGTAACTGGAAAGTTGAAAATGGCAAAATGCTCTGCATCAGTGAAGAAAACGGAAGTTCATAAAGGACAACAAGACAGGAAAAAGAATGAATCTAACTGCAAAGTGAAATAACATGAAACTGCAAAACATAATAGGACTTAGTTTTATTTTTTTTTATTTGTTTAGCACTTCAATAATAGCATTTTTAAAACTGAAAAAATCGAGCACAGAGGAATTCAGTCTTTTTCTTGGCAAAATTGCTGGTGCGATAAGGAATTCGAATTTCCCATATTCATTGATTCATCAAGCAAATGTCTATCATCACTGTTAGTTTAACAAAATTAAAACGTACACTTATAGTACTGTGAAACCTGTCAGCTAAAACGGAATTGAAAACCCACCTGCTCTCTTGCAAAGACAATAACAACTGAGACGTCTATATTGTTTCCTATTAAGGGGAACTGACAAGAACATAAAAGCAACTTGGTTTCCTGTCAAACGTGATTAGATCGTCCACCTGCTTTCTGCCTAAATAAGGGAAGTCGGAAGGTGCATAAGTATTTACCTCCTTTCATGTCAAGGTTGAGAAAATAATCCAGATCTCAAAAGCCTGTCTTCCTTATCAAATAAATCTGACGCCTGGAGCCACAGAGATAAACTTATTCCTTCCTTATACACCTTATTTATCTCTTACCTCCTTTGTTTGCTTACTGTTTTATCGATTACATTGTTGAGGTTCATCACTGATAAAATGGCATAGTACAGTCTCACCCTCCGCGTATGGAAAAGTAAGGTATATACAATATTCAGCCAATCAAGAGTACACGGACAAAGACCAAATGGATGTGACTGGATCAATCGGGGTACAAAGAGAAGAAAGACAGCTGATGTTGCAAGAATCTAGGCTATCATGTATTCCCAAAATGTAGTTCATTATTTGCTTCATCTTCATCCAATACTTATAAAATTACTTTCTCGCCAGTAATGAAAATCATCTCATCCAGCACATTTACTACGCGCAGGAAACATGCGCAGTTTCGCAAAACAAAGAGAGAAGCTCACGGGTCAGAGTGCTCACCTCAGATGCCTGGCTGTAATTACAGGTCTGTAATCAAGAATTCTTAATCTATTCGTATGCAAATATTTGGACTCCTTTTGTGGTTCACGCTAGCGCAAGGAAACGCGGTTTTGCCCAACTTCATTAGAAACTGCATGACGATGATTGCACATTGACTGACTCACCTTATTTCTAAATCTCGTAAAAAGAATATTTTCAAACATATTTCCCGTGTGGCTACGTATAACTTGGGGGCCCTCTCATGACCACACCTTTACCAAAGGGGCTATGGTTAAACAAACTTGAATCTAAGCCACACAAGGAGAGAAGGAATCTGTATGACTTCTCCTGTTCTCATTATTTTCAAATAATGTCAACTTGGGATTAATAGTAGCGCGCCCCGCTCCCCACCCAGCCCCCTTCTTAAAAACTAACAAAGATTCAGGAGAAGTTGAAAAAAGGAAAAGTTCATACCAAACATACAGGAATAAATGTATACCTAGCAGAAAAACTTTGATCAGAAAAGCTATGTTGAGCACTCACCTCAAGCATCTTTAATGAAAGTAATGCTAAAAAACCATCTCACTCTTTCTTTTTAAATTTTCAAACCATAAATCGATTCCCACTGCCTTAAGTAATTTGAATTAAGATTTTGTAAGGGAATGTATGTCATAACCTCTTATTTTTTACTGAAATAAGCTGGAGAATCTCTTAGCATCGCTTAGGCTTCATTAAGGCATTTGGCAGAGTCTGATAGAAAGCTTTGTTACCTCAACCCCAAGTTTAGGCATTGCACATTTTTTTTTTTTTTTCTGGAAATCCATTTCTGGATTTTCATTTGGATCGCCCCTATATCTTTATTTACCTTGTCGCCAAAGATCCATTCTCTAAAGTACTCTCTTATTTACTTATTACTGACTTCCTTTAGTTTACTTGTTTCTATTTAAGCTTTTGCTGATGAATTAGTTCACAAAATTCGTGCTCCGTCATCATGAAGAAAAATACAAATCGTAATAACATTCCTGCATAAAGGTGAAGCATTTGCGGTCTAGTATGTATGATTCTGTATCGTTAAAAATAAATAAATAAATAAATAGAAATAAAAATAGAGGGACACCTGCGATTACAATACGAGTGGTAGCCGGGCACGATGGTGTATGTGATGTATGAACTGGATTTTTTTTTTTTATAAAGTCCCAGAATTATTTTCAGTATCCAGTTCTAGTATCAAGGTTATATTTCCCGACTCCTGTACGTTTATTGTCAAACGTGAACATTTGCAGTAAGTCCACGTGTCTTATATAACTGCTGAATGGAATGACAATCATACTGTCACATCGTTATCTTACTGGAACAGGAGTTTCGCTTTAGATTACAGCAATAGCAGTCTAACGTAACAGTTGTCAGACAACTCCAATATCGTTAAAATAGCACAGCGAACAGCGTATGAGTGGTATTGGCACCGAATGAACGTTTGGCCATAGCAATAACTCTCCGATGTCGGCACAGAATTGGGAAAATAATTTTGTTCCATATCATGTATATTTCTGTTTATTTTTCCATTCTATCTTCTAGTATATTAATTTTGACTATCGTTTCATGTAATCGACTTAGGAACAAAATAGAGGGTATATGATAGGGTATAGTGTACGTTTTTAAACCTTTAGGTCTTCTGGAGCCGTTCTATACTAACGAAGGGAAAGACTGAAGGGGTAAACTTCTCAAGAGACTCTTAAACTGGAAATCCTTTTATGTCAATGAAGAAAAATTAATCATAGATAAATAAAGTAAAAAAAAAAATTAAGGAATTGGATATAACAGCTAAAATAATGGTAAAACTGTCCCTTTCCCCCCGCCCCCACCCCCTCTCTCTCTTTCTCTCTCTCTCTCTCTCTAACCACCTTAATCCTCCCGATTAAGCTCTATCTACTTTTCTCTTCGTCATTTACCAAATCAAGCATTCAAGTCTAAAAAAAAAAAATCAGATTATGGAAGAGATGACGTGGCTGCGTTGCTCTGACTAATTAACGTGGAAAAGGATCAGAATCAAAGATCGGTTGACTTTCTGAGTTGTAGACTGTAGTGCACAATGTGAAGCACAACGAAGAACAGTAAAATACCCAGAGAGAGAGAGAGAGAGAGAGAGAGAGAGAGAGAGAGAGAGAGAAACTTCATCACAACAGGTAATTCTACTGCGCTGTTCTTAGCCAAAGAAGAACTGAGAACTAGACGAGATAAAATGTCTCCTATGACCCACTTAGTAAATAGCAAGACCTCGGAAAAGGCGCCGACGCCGTTCAACTTACTGAGATACCGTGTTCTTACTTGCCTTCTTCGCCTTTCTTTTATTTATTTATTTATCTTTATGTAGAAGTGATCAGCATCGTCAAGGATTCCCGCCTCCAGAGAGAAGTTGGCACGCCGAGTGGAGTGCTAATAATTCAGAAGTTCATTTTACAATTTTACACTGGTTTGTTCAACAGTTTCCTATTTCAAAACATCATCATGCACTGTAAGCGACTAGACACCTCTTGATTTCCAGTACAATCTTCAGTATATCAAAAAGTGAAAATATTCAATATTTATAACATCTTATGGTTCAGTAGGCTTACCCGACATAGCAATGCTACTTTAAACTAATTTGCCAGTAACGTGTATCAATAATCCTTCTTAACGTTTCAACAAGAAACAATAAGACGAGCTTCCTCCTGATAATTACCAACGCTGTGAGAGCTGAACCCTGGTATAATTATCATCCAGATTACAAAGCGACGAAAGTATCCTAATTTAAGCTGCAAAGTTCCACTAAGTTTTTACTCACATCAAAGGCCAGAATGCCGAGATTATATTATTAGTAACACCAAAGATTACAGCGATACTATACTAATCTTGTTTTGTTATGAAGGGAATCGATACTCAGAATATGAAAAGAGTAGTCATGTTCTTATTTGATATGGCTTACATGAAACCAGTGTCTACGCAGTATTTAATTTTCTGCAAGCATATAATAATGAACAAAATAGTTTTCAGATGTAACAGGGAAGCTATTCTTTAATATTTACTTCATCTGGGAGAAGTCGCTGTTAATTATGTAAGCGTGCAATGAGAAAGTGTCTTCTGGCACTTGAATATAAATGGCTTCTCTCCAAATAGGATGACAACTACTCTTGCGTCTTTTTCATCCAGAGGGTAAAGTAGAGAGCGTTCAAAGCAAGTGGAATTTTCATTGGTCTAAGTGTTTATGAGATACCATTCAAGAACCTCTGAAATGTCTGCAAAAATTAAGTAAGTGGAGTGTCCCTAATTACGTTGAGAGTGGAGGTGTTAAAGCTGTAGGATTATTTTTCCCTTTTTTTATATTATTGTATTGAATCATACATTTCAGCACTCTCTGTGTTTGATAAGGCGTACATGTCTTAACTTACAACACAGTAAATATCTAGAAGGGAGGTCCTCTAAATGGCTGAATGGGTTTAACACTTTCTCTTTCTCTCTCTCACTGGTTAATGGACCTTCACTCATTGTTCAACTCTTAAATGCTCCCGTACAATACGTCCATGAATTAATCCAAGTTTATAGAGAAATCTGTTCCTAAGCTCTGCATTAGCAAATAATAATAATAAAAAAACTGATTTTTCAAAATTCATGGGATAGCAACAGGCTTTTGTTTCGATAGCGTATTTACCGCTGAGCGGTCATCGTCATTGGCATTAAGTAATAGGACATGGTTACCATAGCAACAGCGGCAGACGATGATAACAATAGCGGGAGTGTTTGGCGGTAATTATCATTGATACTATTATTCCTGTAACGTTCCATTGCTATTAAACTGATAACAAGAATAATTGATTGAGTTATTGTTGTTGACAAAGCAATTTAGGTCATTGTAGCTTCTGAACTAATGGCCTTAATCATCACCTTATTAGTTACCTTTAAGAAATACGAAGGCTTGCATGCTGAGACTCTAAACTCTACAGTTATATACACGCCAACCTAATTTATACGAAGGGGAAAAATTGTCACTTTATACAGGAAAAATAAACCTTCCTTACGCATATTATTATTATTATTATTATTATTATTATTATTATTATTATTATTATTATTATTATTATTATTATTATTATTATTGGTGGTAGTAGCAGTAGTAGTAGTAGTAGTACTGGAGGAAGAAACTAATAATAAGAATTGTTGTTTTAAATTTCAGGAATGCTGGTAGCCTGCAATCGTAACGAGATCGAAAAGTTATATAAAAGTGAGTTCCACGAATCTGATAGTTTTGATTTGTTTTGCTAATGTTTTTTTCCTTTTTTTTCCGGAACAAATAAAAAAAAAACAACGAAAAAAAAAAAAAAAAACGAAGAGCCGAAATTTCGCTAATGACATACCTGACTATTGTTCCTGCCCTTCGAAAGTTCATTAATAAATTACGTTTCGTTTCTCGAATATAAATGGCTTTTCAGGAAGAAGACGACTTTTTATACGGACGGTGTAAGTAACCTGCTCACCGAGTAAAATAATGTTGAAGATTATTTTCCCATTTCAAAAGAAGGTAGTGAGTTTTATTCTAGCATTCTTTTCATGGCCATTCGCTGATGTATTTTTTCTTTCGTGAATTTACTTCATCTTTTAATTTTGTTCCTTCATCATGGCATTTTAGTTGTTTATGACATCATATTTATTCAGTTTTATTCTTTAATTATTTTCTATTCGCTCTGTTTACAGTTCAGCTTCCTTTCCCTTCCAGGTCACCTCTTGTTATTTTCCATCAAGCGCCCTTTTACTGTTTGTTAATCTCTGATCATCAGACCTCTTGGTTCAAAATATTAACATGGTCTAGAATAGTAGCTCTGCTGCACGTGCAGTCAGCATATTTATTGCTATGGTCTCGTTGTGCTGGTTACTGGCTGAACTTAGGCTGGGTTATAGTTATATCGGAGCAATTGCATGTATTAGCATATCACAATCTCTCTGTAGCTTTCTTACAGAAATGTTAAGCAGTCTCTTAAGTGATAACACCAAGTATATCTTAGTTTTACCAGACCACTGAGCTGATTAACAGCTCTCCTAGGGCTGGCCCGAAGGAGAAGATATTTTAACGTGGCTAGGAACCAGTTGGTCACCTAGCAACGGGACCAACAGCTTATTGTAGGATCCGAACCACATTATATGGAGAAATGAATTTCTATCACCAGTGATAAATTCCTCTGATTCCGCGTTGGCCGAGCCGAGAATCGAACTTCGGACCACCAGAATGGCAGCCGAGCGCTATAACAACTTGTCCAACGAGGAGCTAGTGATAACACTAGCACTCATTTTTTGGTAATGGTAATAGTTTTTCATAATCTTCATCATCATTAATATAATATTGGTCGTTGCCTTTTCAACAATTCTGATGCTGATAAATGGCATAGCTACAACTGATAATATGAAAGAAAGGCTGAAAAAGAGAATTGTCATAACTATAACTGATTATATGAGAGAGAGACCAGAGAGAGATCCGGATAACAGGTCCATAAACTCGCTTGTCATATTTTACGACACGTAATGGTCGCTCTATAAAAACAATAAGAAACCCACATAATTCGACGGTCATTTTGGATATCAGATTACCGAAAATGTATGGATAAATTGACTCGTTCCGCTGATGGAAACTGGTTCACATTTTAGAGTTTAAAGAACATATGGTACTTGCATAACTGATGCCGATGATAAGAATAACGAATATAAATACCAATTTAGTGGCAAAAAAAGCACACTTCATAACATTTATGAAATTTAAGCGGTCAAGCCAAGCGCCACAGAAAGGAGGGAGTTTGAGTGGGTGGGCAGCAAGTTAAAGATATCCAATACAAGTAATTTTAGAGTGGTTGGACAGAAAGACCGTTGAAATTAATCAGGACCAGAGGTAGAGTACAGGGTAAAAAAAAGGAAAGAAAAAAAAGATAGTGCTTAAGGCCAAAAGGATGCTGCAAACACCCTTTAGTAATGTCTGCATTACCCCATTACCGGAACACTACCCAAGAGGCAATAGTATGGGTACTCAGTCGAGAGAAAGGTAGTGGAAAATAGCGTGAAAATAATATAGCAAAATGATCGTTTCCAAACTTTTATCGTTCGGAATAACGAGAACCACGTTGGCTTGGCCAAATTCCTTTAATGTATCATGGTTCAGTTGATATTTGGATAACAGAACGCATCCAATTGTAATATGAAAGATCTACTAAAAGCGACGTTGATAATACATCTTATTAGATATGAACGCCTTCAGATAAATCTACACTTATAATCAGACTTCGATAATATGTTTACATCTTGCAGTAGTGGGGAATGAATCAGTGCAACATGAATTTCATCAGTTGCACATCATATTCATTTTCGTTGCAAGCAGTCAGGAAGCAAGCTTTTAACATTCCCACTGAATATATTGAAGAAATTATGCTATACGCCCGGATAGCAGGATTTCCAAGGAGTTTCAAAGAATAAGCATGCAACCTCTTTAAATACACATAACGAAGAGACCTAGGAAATAACGAAATGCGATCTCGACCTCTGGTGAAACCCAGAGTATTAAGCACTATTATAAGGATGGCTGCGGCAGTAACGCTAACGCTGAATGGTCAACGTGATGAGGAAAGAATTCCTTGGAAACATTTTCTCGTAAGGGGCTGTTTGTCTCAGGATTTCCTGGAGAGGAATATGAATACCATTTGGGCGTTTGTATGGTGTTTTTACGTTGCACGGAACCAGTGGTTATTCAGCAACGGGACCAACGTCTTTACGTGACTTCCGAACCACGTCGAGAGCGAACTTCTATCACAGAAATACACATCTCTAACCCCTCACTGGAATGGCCGAGAATCGAACTCGCAGACTCCGAGGTAGCAGGCCAAGACCATACCGATCACGCCACTGAGGCGCTTGAACATCATTTGAGCGTTTGTTACACAAAATTTGTTTTTCCTTAAGAGAAAAGGAACAAAGTAGCGCTTGTTTAACCTCTGTGTAACCACTAGTTCCACCTCTGTAGCTTTTGAAATACTAAAAGTCGATTAATTCATCTTTTTTTCTTTAAATTGTAGGTCCCCAATAACTGATCCGCTTACATCAGAGGAGGATATGCAAGAGGAACAGTAGAACCTTTCCCTAAACCTTTGTAGATCCGCTGTAGTGAACGATAAAATTATGACAAGGTATCACTCGGCTGACCTTCAACACCCTCAGGTATGTGAGTTTTTTTTTTTTTTTTTTTTTTCCATGCTAAAAGGTTACCTGTTTTGCTCTTAAGTCAATTAACCTTGCGTTGACGCTCTTGTTTGTAATTTAGGGCTCAAAGAGAGCTTTCTAGTACGATATCGCTTTAAATCAAGAAAAAATGATGAACAATACTGAAACGATTTTTTCCTCGTGGCGTTCAAGTTACATCCGCTCAGCCATCGTTCTTTATCACGCCTGTTGATCAGAACCATTGTGGTTCATCAATAAACATCACTATTGTCGGTTGGACTCAGCTGACACAACTACACTTCTGCACCACGATGATTTTATGAATTGTTTGCCATTCGTGTTGAATTTTGGACTTCAAAAGGAAAGTGCTCTCATTTACAAGACGAATTTCACTTACACTGAGCTGTCCATGATTGAGGCTCAGTACTTGTGATCTACCCTTGAGATACATCACAAGTCAAAGCCTCTTTACACTATCAGTAAAAAACGGCGTTTTGAAATTTTGACCTGAAGGGGCTTAAATAAACTTTGCTTATTCTGACCTTCGACATTAATGGGAAGAAGATGACCTAAGTTCTAACGACGACAAGATTAGATAGAATTCATCTAAAGCAAAAGGGAAAAAAAAACATCTTTACATCTTCCGTTTATTCCCACAAAATATAACAAATTATTCATTATTCACTATCAGTAGCCAAGAGAAGTCCTGTTCCAGTCATTATACATCAGCCCATTTCTCTTTTCCTTTTCTCGGTTAATTTTTTTTTGTGAGGCAAGGTACTCGGGTAACACCGAATTCTATTCTGGATCGTTGAAAGACATTACAATTTTGAGTAGTGTCTGTTTCTCTCAACTGTGAGCGGTTTCAACTCATTTGCCCACTCATGGGTGAAGTCACGCATGGGTAGCACATGACAATCAACGATTTTGAGTTTTCTTATTGCGATAGACATTAGAAAATTTCTCCAATAACATGTGTAAATGTTTATGTATACAAAGAAACACCGCCTTTTCTTATATGAACCATAAAAGTACCAATTTTTTTTCCTCGAAAATATTAGCGATATAAATCGGCATTTTATTGACCTAAAGAAGGCGGTTATAAGGGTTCTTTGTATAATATATATCAACATTCAGAATTATTACTGAGGAAATAGTTTGCTTCTTTATCACAGTAAGCCCTAGGCTATCGGAAACATTGACGTCAGACAACCATGAACTCGTAATGCTTATGCCACATCTGCGGTTTTAAAATGACCTAACTAAATTACTAGTTGGGGAATGGAGGAATTTAGAGAAGGTCGATTTTTCTCTTACTGAGGTCGAAATAGGGGCTACTTATCCAAAACCTAAGCCCTGCATTAGTAACTCCAGTGTTGATTTCTCGGCTTTCATGGTGAACGTATGTTTTAAATTAATGATTGTAATATTTATTATTATTATCATTATATTAACTTCATGGACTACTTATCCAAAACCTAAGCCCTACATTGGTAATTCCAGTGTTTTCTCAGCTTTCATGGTGAACGTATGTTTTGAATTAATGATTGTAATATTCCTTGTTATTATCATTATACTAACTTCATGAGCAGTGTATGGTAGATTGTTTTTACTCAGATTAATCTTATAATCTCCTCACTCTAAACAAGAGCAATTTCGGCAACGCATTATCACCATGATGGGTGAAAAGTTATATAATCATATCTAGTAAGTAACTGAAGCGACCCCCAAATATGAACAGATAAAATAAATATATAAAAAATGTTGTAAAAAAACAGCCACCAAAGTGTTTGCAATCAAATTAGATTTGAATATCCTTTAGGATATTTTGGGTTAGGAAATACCGCTCCGTTCTTTAGTTTGAATGCTTCTAATATCTTAACGAGGGCCGAAGAAGTGATGCTGTAATATGCATAAATTTCCATGGACATTTTTCTTAATACTATTCATGTCTATAAGACATGAGTTTGATTTCATGCCAAAGTTTGATTCAAAAGTGCCTTATTTTTATCAAGTTCACTACCTCCGTCATTTGCATCAGAATTTGGATGTCTGATACAGCTCTAATAGTAGTATTGCCAGTTTGCATATGATTGTGCATATGTGTGTGGTGTGCGTCGTGGTGTGAGAGAGAGAGAGAGAGAGAGAGATCTAACAGATTACAGGTCCGAAAACCCCGCGGAGTAGTATTTCACGAAACAATATCTACTTCTTTCTATATAACGTACTCAAATCCGCTTAACAAGCCAGCATATTTGGATGCCTCATTACTGAAGTCCACCAAATTCATAAAATGATACTTGCCCGTACACGTGTTAGGGGGGCCGGAAAATATAGCCAAAATATGTGCAAATTTGACGATGATGCCATGATGAAAATATTCCTTCATGTACGTAGTGCAATAATATCCTCGAGTGGGTTATCGACCATAAAATTGGATACCAGCAATGAAAAAAATGAAGAGCCTTTTTAGCGGATGGATAAGCTTGTTACCTGAAAATACGTTGGACTATCGACTTCTGGGAAATGGCTTCCTTTGTTACGTGCCATCAGCGTGAAATTTGATCGGCATGGTTTTTAAAAATGTGGTTAAGGATTATTACTTCATCTCTCTAAAGCATATGTATATGCCTTTGTCACGCAGTAATATCATCTGAAGTGTTTACCATTTTTAACTGCTGCTAACCAAATGTTATGATAATGAAATACTTCCTTGGCTCTTGAAACCTGTAATGAGAAGGAAGTATCAGTCAAGCAAAATGAATCGAAATATCACATGATACGAATAATCAAGGCAGAAGCCTAATGAAAAACATTTTGATCCGTTGCCAAGAAAAGAAAACTGTTCTATAAATCTAAATAAGACTGGACGAGCTCTGACAAGTATATATCGGAAAACATGACTTACGCTATGAAGTTAAGGGACAAGTGTTTTCAAGCCATACATTTCTACGCTGGTATTAACATTGAACCTTAAGTTTCAAAATATCCGTTACTAATGGTCTAAAATACAAAGCGTCTTCATCTGACGTTCAGGGACCTTTTGCATTCGTCATTTTATCCAAATTAATAATTCTAGAATTTCTTTGCAAACCAGAACGGATGTAACAGTTCTCGCCCATTTCTGATCGCGTATCCCCAACAAATGACATAGTACGAGGTTTCAGTCAACACCTCATAATGAATGATGATGTCTCTCCCGAGGCTTCGGTTTCCTGTTATTGAGATTGCTCAGAAACTACATTGGTTTAAACAATAGTAGAGAGAGAGAGAGAGAGGCTCATCGGAATAATAAATTTACACGAGATCATTTAGTCCACCGACCAACTTTTTTAGTTCGTAAGGATATTCTGTCATGAAAAATAACTTGATCATTGTGTATGACAGCGCCCCCAAAAACTCACTATGAGATTAACGTATTCAATAAATTGAGTAAAAGTAATAATGAAGTATGCTCACATATATTTTAGAGGCATTAACTCTAGATTGCCCGAAAACAATATTGGTGTTCGGGACTTATCTAGGTACTATATCATATTTTTGAGCGCCCAATTAAAAAAAAAGACAACAATCTTATAAACTTATGAAAAGTTACAGTTTATAAGAACGTTAAGGCATTTCTAATAACCCCTCTGTTTAAGGAAATGAAGTGTTTATTTTTTACTTAAAAAAGGTAAAGTTTACCTGCCTAAAACAGCTTTTCAATGGAAAGAACTCTGTGCCTTTTAGTTCTGAGAGATCTTTCAGATATGGAAGTTACTGTGATAGTCAGGAAACGGGAGATCTCTCATCCCACCTGTTGTTAAACAAGAATCATTCGCCTTTAATATCGGCTCTTTTTCCTTGCTCTTATTTTTTTCCCCTTTTTTTCCACCGGGACCCAGACCACAGCATAGAAAAGTCCCTGCTCATATTTTTAGACTTATATTTTTGCAGTGCATAAACGATGCTTGAAAGGACCATAAATACTTTGTCTGGCTGCCATTCTCTGTCTGTCTTCCTGTCTGTTTGTCTAAATATGAATTAATATTTAGCTCAAGAGACGTGCCAGAATGGCATCTATGAACCCCCCACCCCCACTCTCTCTCTCTCTCTCTCTCTCTCTCTCTCTCTCTCTCTCTATATGTGCCTTCATTTTATAAACCGTTTGCGTGTTAGTTTACCGCATTGATGATGCGCTAGATTTTCAAAATGCGTCCATGAGAAGGTATATAGCATTGTATTTAAGCGCATAACTAGTTGGTATATAGGTATTGACACTACATCAACAAAGGCTGGCCACAATGAACAAAGCATAGCATATCATTCCCAGCACCACCCATACGCGCTAGCAAGTAACAAAGTTAATTCCCTACGCCTAACGGAAGCAACTACTCATGGACGTCCATAAGTGGAGAATGTTAAGGATTAAAATTTGTCAAGGGCATTGTTAGTTTGGTAAGAAGTGTATATTCAGTTAATCGCTAGGTCTGTGGGATAATACTCTCTCTCTCTCTCTCTCTCTCTCTCTCTCTCTCTCTCTATCGCTTCGCTTTTTAGACTTAGCAAGCGTTTCCGCTAAGGAATGTTTTAATCCAATAACTAAACTTACACTTTACGGCCGAGTCACAAGCAGAAATGTTGCGTGGCCGCTTTGAAGTTTGACCTGTGGAAAAATTGTTCCTCTTGCGCGTAACCTCTTTGCGGTACAACGATAATGACGGATTTATTCTTTACCACCGTTATATGACTATACTTGGAAAAGCGCCACTGATTGTATGAAACAACACAAAACCGATTCCTAACTAAGTCATTTCGCAGCAATTCAGATACTCGGAAATCGAAAAGACATTGACTAAAATTACCATACCACCTGTTAAGGCTCTAACATTAAGCAACTAGGAACTGAAGAGCGTTTAAAGCCTAGAATGATATACTGATTTTATCATTGATGAAGGTCGCTAATGTATTGGCTAAGGAATTAAAATCTTCTTATGATAATAATTTCACAAAGACCTTGAGGCTATGATGATGATAATAATGAAGAATGATCGTAATTAATATAATGATAGCCATCATAGTTATAATGGTAACTCCTAGGCATATAAAATTTGTTTTTTTAAAACTGGTGTAGGTTTGACATGAAAAGATTATCCTTTCAAATTAGAAAGAGAATTACCACTTTTCATGCTGGTAGGTTAATCATTGCTTGGCATGTGTACAGAGAAAATTCTAAACGCAGAACCTAAGCATTACCTTCTCTGACTGTGTTAAAGAACACTGAAGTAATATACTCATTTACAGAAAGAGCAGAAAGACTGCTGGATTTAAATGAACGATTGCGGGAAAGGAGAACATTATCTCGTTCTCAAGGGATTTTATAAATAGTTCTTTAATGGCCGTGAGGTTGGCAGTGTGAGTGCATTAACTGATAACAGATTATATTTCGAAGTTGAGTGGTACGTTCATATTACAAGAGATATGCAATGAAGCATGTTTGGAATATTTATGGACTATGTGAAACATATTAGAAATTAGCAAGTAACTTGAACAATACTCAAATTAGGGTAGGCGAAACCAAAAGGTAATTTGCGTGACAACTTTAGCTTTAGATAGAAAAATAAATATAAAAAAATATTTTTAATAAAAGAAAGTGCTATTCAAGTATCAAGTTCCAATCTACATATTTCTCCTAGTTCTTCAGGGGAACCCAGATACAAATTTTCCTTGCTTTTCATTTTCATCCTGAAATAATGCATAAAGCCGAAAAAGACCTTTATTGAATTAAATTCATTTATTCATATCTCTCTCTCTCTCTCTCTCTCTCTCTCTCTCTCTCTCTCTCTCTCTCTCCACAGTCAACCAGAAAAATTATAACTGAGGCTGTCTTACCATGAATTTATTGACAGAAATTCTAACCAAAAAAGCGAACAGTTATTCAGTGGAATGAAAAATAACACATCAATGTTAGTACGCTATAAAAAAGGGAACAAGATATTTATTAAAAGGATAGGCTATTGGGGAGATCTCAGTTCCTCTCTCATCCATCATGCCAACCTGTAAAACCTTAATACTTATTAGAATTCAAAAACATCCTAAGTCGTCTTGAACGAAAAAAAGGAAAGCTGACCAACAGAAAGTTTCATTTTACATCTCTTTGATTCCTGATGCAGTACAAATGGCACTCCTATAAATTTTGACAAGACAGAAATTCTTAAGTTTGAGGTTTTGACAATGGGGCTGGAGAGAGAAAACTTCTTATTTCTGTTCTGTGAAGGAATAGATTCGGCCAAGAAAACAGCTTGTATAATAATAATAATAATAATAATCTAATAATAATAATAATTAATAATAATATATAATAATAATAATAATAATAATAATAGTAATAATATCCTGTATTTCAGCTCAGGGCTATATACATGGAATATACAAAATACAGACAGTAACATGCGCAATCTAGATACATGAGATAACATGATGACAAAATTAATAAACGGTAATATCCACACAGTTGCTGAAGTAGCATAGAAGATAGTATTCATAATGCTGGAATAACAGTAATAATATTGGAGAAAAGAAAAAAATTTGCAAGTAATCACGAATACCAAGCGCCTGTTTATATATATATATATATATATATATATATATATATATATATATATATATATAGTATATATATATATATATATATATATATATATATATTTCCTCAATGATGCCAGAGCCCTCCATAATGGTTGCTTTGAAGGAATGAAAATAATTTTCTTTCATGAAAAACAATACAAGCTGCGAACTATGGAGGAATTACAATGACAACTGATAATAAGTTTTTTAAAGCAGAAAATTCCGCTGAAATAAACCAGCTCAAAAAGCAATAAATGATCAGACGGCATACAGCGACGCATTCTAACTGAATAAATTAAACAACCTTTTCTACGACCATTACCGATACTGTTAACCATTAAAGAATGCAAAAACTCCGTTGCAACAAGAGATTCGTGTGACGTGTGTTCTGCAGTCAGAACGGCGCCGATTTGGTACCTTATCCCAAAATGATAACTATAACTTGTGTAACGAATAAATAAAAAGAACAGAAAATTCCCAGCAGCTCTTTCCAATAAAATGGTTGCCGAATTTTCAACAACGTTGGCGTAAAGGGATTCTTTCACTCGGATACATTTCTAATCCCAGATGTGAATTAATCAACGATCCTAAATAAATATACCCAGAGCATCAATTTCCTGACTCCCGTTGCTTCATCGCTGCCCTTCTTTGGAATTAATGTACGCTGCCACGACCGGGATCAGTATCAAACGCTCAAAGTTCAACCAGAAAGAATCTCATAAAAGGTGAACAATTTAAAGGAACATATCTCGATCTCTCAAAACCTGAACTTAACTATGACACATACAGTCATCATAAAGCCAAAACTTTCCTTTCTTTTTTTTCTTTTTTTTTTTTTTTATTCCGTTACCGAGAAATTTTGCATTAATAAAAAACAAACATTAGAAAAGACACTTTGTGGGGTTCACGGATATAAAACTAATCAAATTATGTGTTTCTAGAAATCAGAAACTGTTGTCTGAAGAGACCGTAATAATTGCTGGAAAAATTAGAATCCTGTTTAAACATCTAATTTACTAAAGGGCAAAAATCAGGAATGTAACAGTATAACTGGAGAAATAAGGACTGAAACTCTCGAATAAGTAGATAAATAATGTAAAAAAGTAGATATATATACACAAAAATTAATTAAAGTTTCATGTAAATAACTATTACTATGGACGAACACGGCTTATTTTGAAGACTTATATGCAACATTTTAGATCCACAAATCTTTTAAGAATATCATACCCATAAGAACACCTAACCAAAATCTGTGGGATTTGTACACTTACATATTAATTACACCCAAAAATCTACGATATATAAATAAATAAATAGAAAAATAATGGAAAATATGTTGATATTACCATTAATAAAATAAAGTAAATAAATAAATAAATAAATAAAAATAAATAAATAAATAAATAAATAAATAATAAACTAAATAAATAAATAAATAAATAAATAAATAAATAATAAAAAAAAAATAAATAAACCTGACATACAAGCTTTGGGAGATCATAATACACAGGCTCTGGTTCAACAAAAGTTCTCATATCAATTTAGAGGTAAAAACGCAAATATACAGCAACTGTAGTTTATTTCGTCTAAACAGATGCTTGCTTTCGGTGAGAAAACACCAGTGGAAAAAAAAAACAAAAAAACGTTCCCCGGTGAAGATTATTGCACTTTCCTACCAAACTTCACAAGAAGAACACTCTCTCTCTCTCTCTCTCTCTCTCTCTCTCTCTCTCTCTCTCCTCGGGAGACCATCCGTTCGAACTTAACAGATAAATAGCTTCTTTGGGAGACTTACGGACGTGAAAATCAGCGCTGACCTTATAATCGTTCAATAAATTTTTCCTTCGAAGCTTTCTCTTGCTTTTGGTGCTGTATTCTCCTCATTTCTTTCTTACATTCTTTCAAAATCAGCTCATCGGGACGAAATTTCCCCTGAGACGATCGAAGAGAAATGAGGTCGTGGAAGAACATGCAAAGCAGAAAGACCAAATACTGGGGCAAAGGAACTGGGGAATTTGGCCCCTGACAGCTTGTATTGGGAGAGAGAGAGAGAGAGAATCGTTTTACGGCTATATACTAAGGTTTGTAGTAATACGATTGAGAGATGTCTTCTCCTGTTATGCTAAGACTGTTTAAAAGTTGAGTAATCTGAAATGGGGGAACGGACAGCATTGCTGCTAAACGTTATCCTGTCACAAAATCAACACCACATTATTATTTATTTAATAAAGTTGTGGAGAACATAAAATGAAATAAGCTTGTTGAATTGTTGTCATATTAGGAAAATAATTATGGAATATGTATAAAGATAATAATAAAAGCATACAGTTAAAGAAATAAATATATTATATGAGGCTTGAAGTCTAATAAGTTATAATGGAAATAAAGAAAGAATTAAACAAACCGAAAGGCAAGAATTGCCTTAGCAAATAAAAAAAAAACATGTCATAGTAACTGCAAACTTGAAAGTTATGATAATAAACATAAATTAAAACATTTGGAACTGAATCCAATTAGATTCCATACAAATTTTTTGAATGAAAAGAATAAAATCAAAGTAAAATTCGAATAAACACTTACTAGAATCATGAAGGTTGTGGTAAACGTTAATTCGAAATAAAGAATTTTCCGTTCAATTTCAGGAAGAGTGACGACCGAAAACGTACCACTTTCTTCTTTGGACTCTCGACAGCTGAGTAATTCGACCAGTACACTTTTTATCAATCGGAATACTCCACAGAATGTTGATGGTCATTAGGATAAGCTGGCATGAGAGAGAGAGGAGAGAGAGAGAGAGACGAGAGAGAGAGAGAGGAGAAGAGAGAGAGAGAGAGAGAGAGATTTGTCCGCAGGTGGCTAGATGCAGCCAATAATTAAACCGTCTGATGGGAAGCGATGATTCGACTGATCAAAGGTGTAATCGCGAGAATAGTGTAACACAGAATGATGAACGTTTGTAGTTTATCTATCTGGGTCACGATGACGCTTAGTACATACTGAAGGAACAAGGTTGGTTTTGGATGTCCAAAGTAAGTTTCCCTTTTTAATGATTGATTTTTTAAAATTTATCATTTGATGATTTTGGTTTGCAAAATTTGTTTATGAGAGCTGCTGGCTCGAAATATACTAGACTAATCTATGAAAACTAATGTAAAGTTACAATCTACAGTTCTGGTAACTATCTTGTTCTTCAGGCATTCGAATCCCGCTAACAACCTCATTCTTAGCTAAGAATCTAAGTCCACTGATCATGATATATGAAACTCTCAACTAACTTAATCTTTTGCATTAATACACTGATAGAGTTCTTGAAGAATGCGCAAGATGGCTCTGCATGAGAAGCTTAGGTAATAGCTTTCGTAGACGAAGACCCTCTTCGTTAGAATATTCCACTCTATATGAATGGTTTTTAGCATTACTAGGAGAATTTGGCCTCCACACGTAGTGGAATCCTCTTTTCGTCCATTTTAAAGAACCTCTCATAACTACATGGACGAAATTGTGATGGGCAGCCCATGGGGTGAGTTTTTCTGTAACAACGCGAATACAACGACCATTCTAATTAACACCATCATAATTATTAGCGACGTGAAGGAACAACGGCAACTGCGAGAAACGATTTTCTCTAACATACAAAAGGAGGAATTTGCTGAAATTTCATGATGTGGAGAGGGCGTCGCTTGCCACAGCAAGAACCACCCAGGTATTATCAGGAAAGATATCGAGTGAAGAAAAAATGGCCTTAAATAAATTTTTACGCATACCTGTTAATGATGATTTAATCAAAATCTAAGTTGAAATAAGTTGGGCCTATTAAAATTTACTCCTAAAAGAATTCTACATATCTAGTAGAAGGGAATGACTGTACTTGTTGAACTAATCCACCAATAGTTACAATAAACATTCTGTATTTATTCTTCAATCATGGAAGATGCTGGTGTGGATATCGACATTTTGAAAATTGGGGAAATAGATGGAATTTTTTTAGGTGTCTTTGAAAGTTGACATAGTGCTCTGGTACTTTTGACCAAATTAAGACCATATTTGTAGTGAATCAGGTAAAATACAACGAGATAGGTATAGGAGAAAGATATAAAAAGAAATGGAAGACTTCGTGATCATTGGAGTGGCTAAAGTAGGGGAAGGAAGCATAAATTGAGTAGAGCTGCAACTAGAAAGCTGATGTAGAGAGAGAGAGAGAGAGAGAGAGAGAGAGAGAGAGAGAGAGAGAGAGGAACAAACCTTTTTGATGATAGTCCTTTTCGATGTTAGATGAGGGGAAAGAATGTTCGTAATCTCAAGGAAGAACTATGATTATTTTGATCATCCTTAGGACTTTGAGACTGAAGGTCAGTCCAATTCATCTTGAAAACAACATAGGAGAGCTTACATAGTAATGGAGATAAATCCAGAAATTAAGAAAAAATATCCTTGTCTAATATTTACTTTAGAAAGAGTCTTCCTCGCTAACCTATCATGGTGTGGGATACATTCACCCAACAAATTCATTTTTAAACTATTGTTGTTACATCGAGATAACAGCATCCTAACTATGCAATGCTCAGTGCTTCCTTAAGCATAAAATCCAGTCTTCTTGAGCAGGTCATTAAAATGAGATTACGGCCGGAATTCTCACTGCGTTGGCGTTTGCAGACGCTAATTCACAGGTCGTTGTTCACAGAAGGGACACTGAAGTTTCCCGTAATTACATGCGTTATGTATTGTTATAAATAATCTTGATAGAAATCTATCCTAAATGCCCTTGCCTAAAGAGTCGTTATTAAGGTTGCTGAAATTTAATATCTCAGGTTTCAATTACGTTGTTTACAAAAACTTGCATTTCTTTCACATAAAGTGGAGCAATGAGATAGATAAAAATAAAGAAATAAACAGGACTAAATTCAGTTATTATTCCAAGATCTGGCTTCATGATGCGTAGTCTCAAAGTAATCGAGATGATTACATGCATTTAGTTAGTCGACCATAAATTGCCCTGAGTTGTTTGTCATAGCAACTGGCTTTTTGAGGATATTTGTCGTAAAAGAAGAAAGGATGAATTTATTCCTGAACAATGAACATTTTAGTAGGTGGTGACTCTTGGAAAGATACTACTTAAAGAAAAAAACCGAAGCAATCATATAAAATGCAGCTGGAGTTAATGGATAAGGAATTTCCCTTTATACGTGTGTTTAATCATGGTCATACTAATGTATATACATATGTATGTATGTGACTGGTAAAAATGTTCTGTTTGGGTAAGTAAATGCAAAAGATTTTCCGAGGGTCTGAGTCACCTTCTTAATCGTGTCCAGGTGTGGAATTTTTATTTTATTGTTGGGTGTATCTCTGGTCTTGTCTTGAGGGGGTCGGTAGAAAATTAACTTTGATTTGTGAATTGCTTTCTCAATTATATGGTCATGATACTTTAAAGACGAAAGTTGCTTACGAATTAGTTCAAATTCTTTTTCCAGGAAATCTGGGGAACAAATTCGTAAGGCTCTTAAGAACAGGTTGCTGGCTGCACCTATCTTGATAGCAATGTCGTGATAGCTAAAGTAGTGAATGTAAGAAAATGAGAACGTTGGTTTTCTGTATATGGTAAATTTATATTCTGTCGTGTCTCTGATTATTAAAACATCAAGAAAAGGAATTTTGTTGTACTATTATTTCCCCATTCAACTTTAAATTTGATGCTGGGCACTAATGCGTTTAATTTTGAGAGGAATTCATTAAAATTGCCCCACTTATTATCCCAAAATGTTAGAATATCATCTACTTATCTCATCCACAGCATGATTTTAGGTTTTATTGCATTTATTACTTTAGTTTCAAAGTATTCCATGTACAGATTGGCTAAAACAGGACTTAAAGGACTATCCATACTAAACCCGAATTTTTGCTTGTAGAATGATTCCCCGAATAAAAATACGTTATTAGATGCACATAATTCAACTAACTTTATTATTTTGTCAAGCGCCAATGGGAAATGATCTGAATAGTGGGATAATTTTTCCCTCAAAAACTTAAGAACGTCCTGTACTGGTACTTTTGTGAATAGGGAGTCTACGTCTAGGCTTAAAAGTTTTATGTTGTGAAGTGGTATATGTGCTTCTCTGAATTTGTGACAAAAATCTTCCGAATGTTTAATGTGACCGGGAGAAAAAGTACCTAAAGAAGGGGAAAGGAGGCCAACTAACATTTAGAAATTTTTTAATTGAAAGCTCCCCCACATGAAACGATGGGTCTGAATAGAAGTTCGTCTTTGGGAAGGCCATAAAAGTAGGGTAATTTAGGATTAATAACTTTAAATTTCTCTAATATTTCAATACTCTTTTTGTCTTGGCCAATTAATCTTACTTTCCGAAAAAATTATTACGATTTTGCCGTCTTTGTCAGATCTACTTATTATAACATCTAACTTTTTTAGCGAGTGGATGGCTATCATGAATCTACGGGGAACAGGATATTTCTTATTTAGGTCAGTTAAAGCATTTAGTAACACTCCTTTTAAACATATCTCTTCACGGCTGTAGTTTTATTCAGATATGAATTTATCAAAAGCCACTAAGAAGTCTAGGTTGCTTTTGCCGTCTGGCATAAGGGAAAAGGATAAGCCTAGATTTAAAACTAAATGTTGATTTACAGTAAAGGGGTGTTGGATAAGTTTAAAACTGTCTTGTTACTTAAGATTATTCCATGCGCTATTGTCTATTAAGTTATTTAACTTGCGTAAAAGTCTGTTGGAATGAGTCACGCTATTATAGGCAGCAATGTCGGAACAGAATGAAATCAGATACCTGTATATGTGGTCCGTAGTGAGGAGGCGAAGATTAGACTGCGTTCCATATATCACTCGTTTTTCATATTGGTGATTCTTTCCTCCAAGAAAATCTTGTGTGATAGAGGGAAGGGGTCCGATTGCAGAGTCCATCTCCCGAATCCGTACATTTTTCGTAGTACATGTTCCTTGAGGTATTCTTTTAAAAAGACAATAGCGCATGGCCATATAACTGAGAAAGCAATCTACAAAGCAAACATAATATTCTACTGACCCCCTGAAGACAAGACCAGAGATACACCCAACAATTAAATAAAAATTCCACACCTGGACACGATTAAGGTGACTCGGACCCTCGGAAAATCTAACCCTTTTGCATTTACTTACCCAAACACCTTAGCCAAATCCCTGATTAACGTCCAACAAAAGACATCTGCCAAGGACACTGGGGTTTATCA
Organism: Macrobrachium nipponense; assembly: GCF_015104395.2. NCBI lineage: Eukaryota > Metazoa > Arthropoda > Malacostraca > Decapoda > Palaemonidae > Macrobrachium > Macrobrachium nipponense. The sequence goes on from NC_087210.1 coordinate 64,187,098, forward strand.
AATCCCATGCCAGGACTGTGACCAATCTTACATCGAATTTACAGGTAAATCACTTCCCCAGAGATTAATACAACACAAACGGTCAGTTAGGTATGGACAACCAACCATATAAATGAACATAACCATAGAATAAACTGGAATTTGTCACATGTAATTTATAGCAGCAACTGCCGGTACAAGAGTCAAATGATGGAATCGGCCTTAATAAGAGAGGCAGGTAATGAACATCTCAAAAGGAGCATGGATTTCAGATACGATCGACAAGATTTTCAT
>NC_087210.1:64189870-64194870 GCF_015104395.2 Macrobrachium nipponense
TACTTTTTCTTTATTTTGCTTCTTAGAATACTAGTCTAAACCTCGTAGACAATTTTGAAATTTATTTAATTTCTAAACCGCCAATAGAAATGGAAGAAGCTTGTGAAACGATTTTTTTTTTTTTTTTTGGCAAAAAGCAAAAAGTAAAATCAACGCTCGTGCATATCTGATGGTAAAGAATATAAACAGAAACGATTCTTAATACTTATTGGTGCTTTGAATTTCGTCAATAAGACAACAACTCCAAAGGCAAAGCAATTACTAAACATCTAAACATGTAACTGAGATGAGATGAGCATAGAAAAAATCAGACTACATAGTACTAGTATAGTATACTACTAGTATACTATACTAGTACTACTACTATTACTACTACTAGTACTACTAGTACTATACTATACTATACTAGTATAGTATAGTACTAGTATACAGATATGAACACCTTCAGAGTTTATTTACAATCAGGGTTGATTAATAACGCTACCGAATCCGGGGACTGAAAACCATCGGTTGCGTGGTTCAAGAATAATGCAAATTGGCTTTTGCTTCATTGCATGTAGAAATGTCTATGTAATTTCCAATATTTTAGGGCGAATTGGTACATATTGGCCTTAATATTAGAAAAACAAACATGTAAATATCTACATATTCCAAAAACTATAATCTTTGATGTAGATGAAAATTATATGTGAAACCTTGAATAAGTTAAGGTGGACCCACTTCCTGAGTAGGTCACAATCTAGATGTACCTTCGTAAGCGTCCATTTATCATTATTATGCCTTGTACAGCGCAGATACCGTAATATGAACACATTAAGAAGAGTTTCGTTGGGTAATTCTTGTTAGGTTAATATGTATCTGTATTTCTCTTCATGTGTTGTAGTCCATATAGCTTTGGCACCTTCATTGAGGACTGTCAACACCAAAGACCTTTGTCTCTGCTCCGTCGATGGTACTTCCTCCTCCTCCTCCTCCTCCTCCTCCTCCTCCTCCTCTTCTTCTTCTCAGCCTTCGGATAAAATTAATCTTTGCCTGGGAATGAGATTGTCGGTCAGACCCAAAGGATACTATCACTCGTAGGCACATTATTTACTTACGCTCATTAATGAGAGATGGACGACGTCATTTCCATGAACCTAATAAGGCATCATTTTAGTCAGGAGCTCAACGAGGAAAGTCTTGAAGACGTCGCTTGAATAATTTTGTTGTCCAATGAATCGCTCGGATGGAAGGCAAAGCCTCAAAAGAAAGAATGGCATATTTGATATATATCATAAAACAAAAGAATTTCCTTATTACTTTTGACTTTATTTTGTAATATATTGATATTTTATCCCAATTTCATTACAAAATACTTGATATTTTGCAGACAAATTAAATTTATTACATAGAACATTTTTAAATTTCCACTGAAAAGATAAAAAGATATGAGTATTTACACCAATTGAATTGCAGTAATATATGTTGAATGTGGGCGTGTTCTTCTATTTTTGGGTATTACCCGAACTTAATGATACCAAATCTACAAAGTATATTCTATAGTAATATATATATATATATATATATATTATATATATATATATATATGTATATATCTATATATATATATATAGATATATATATAATATATTATTATAGCGGAGTACTGAACTGACATCATACAACTACCTGGAATGGCATTACTTAATAGATCACTTATTTCTTTAGATGACCATAATAATCATGAGCTATTCTCCCTTACATTAAAATGCAATGTTTACTATTTGGAGCATATTAGGTTGTTATTTTAACGTCATAAAATGAGTTCTTGGAGGAAGAGGTCAAAGTTTATACATTTGCCGTTTATGATTATCAATTGTTGGTGTCTTTACTATTCACTATAATCATACTTTTAACGTTTAACTATTAAGTCAGCCTTCATAGTAAGAATATTCGAGAATCTAATGGCAAAATAAAGGAAGATTATAAGAGAAAGAGTATGTATGATAAACGGGCTCCATTACCGTATAAAATGTTTAATTGATCAAAGAAATAATTTTATATGCAATGTTTTCCAGTAAAACAAGCTCAAATAATTATGGCTTCGTTCAATTACCAGCATTTATTTGGCAATTAAGTGACCAGTTAGCTAGACATTGCAGTACTACCCTGTGACGTATTCAGGAAATCATGACAACTCTGGAATCAAATGATGTCGATGAAGCCCATTCTTTCCGGCGAATAATTTCACAACAGAATGTTATACACTATTATTTCATAGGCACGTTGAAGGGGCCCCGGACAGTTGGTAGGTTCTCTGGGGGCAGAATGAAGTGGCGGGATCATCATATAATATGTCGAGAACTGACAGAAGAAAATAAAGGGTGGAATTTGTAAAAAAAAAAAAAAAAAAAAAAGGAGTAAGTTTTTAATTGAGTTGGCAGGAAGTTATTGTAATCCGTTAGCATTTCTGCTATTGAATAGTAACAAGTATCAGTAACACTCTTTATTAAGGAATCGACGACGTCATTTCGAAACCTACCCCTACCCGTTTTAGTCAGGAGCTCAGTGAAGAACCTCTTCAAGACGTCGCTTGAATCAGAGTCAAAGTATACAGGGTCTGCTCACGAGGCGGTACTAAAACCTATCCCCGCCCCTTGTGAAACGTCATCAGTTACAAAAGGACCATATCTTCATGAAACTATATTTACGATAACATTTTCATATAACTATTTTTGCGATGGCAGTTTTTTATAAAACTTTTCCTCTTATTGCATGTTGCCGTATACTACGTTAAAGTACAAAGAATGCTCTTTCAAATGATATATGGCACATTACAATTACGATTACTTTCAAACCCACAAGCGCGCACAGAATAAATTATCTACGCACACAAAAATGTGCAATGACTTCATCCTTCAACCTACATACATTCACGTTTCGTAGCGTATCTGACTAAGGGATGGTGATAGAAAGAAACTGAAAAATGGATTAGAAAGCTGATAAAATTTACTATAAAATGCATAAATATAATGGATGTGTGTTCTCAGAAATTTTCAAAGAATTCTAGGTCAAAGACGGACCCAAATTTTTAAATTTTATGTAAATATTTACCACATTTTTCTTACAAAATTTTTAATCTTATTAAATTTGCCATATACCATGTAAAAGTACAAAGAATGTCCTTTCAATTGATATATGACACATTACAATTACAATTATTTTCAAAACCATAATCGCGCACAGAAAAAATTATCTACGCACGCAAAAATTATAAAAATTGAGCGTTCGTGGGAGATCTGAAATCTAGCCCCTCCCCTTGTGAAACGTCATCAGATACATCCAGCAAGACTGACGAATACCTCTTTGTACTTTTTCGAAAATATCATAATCGTTTGAGGTATGCATAATTAATACCTTTATGTATACAGTGTCTGTTATATGTAAATTTATGTGTTCGGAAGTATATTTATGTGATATGAAGTGCTAATGAGAAATTTGCTGGAAATGTGTTCCCTGTATCATTTTCTTAATCATTTGTTCCTTTGATACCTTATATCGTATATGATGTAATTCTTATACTTTTGATATTGTTTTCTTTTTTGTGGTCGAGTCGTGCAAATGCAACTGCTATTTTTTACACTGCCTGTATCCACATTTTCTTTGTATTTGTTGCATCACAATAAGTATTAATAATAAGATTTGGAAAATATAATTAATCTATCATTCTAACCTTTATCATAAGAAAAGTTGCTTTTCAAAGTGAGGTATGAACATAATGACAGAACTAAATACATTTCTTAAGAATTATTTAAAATCTTGATAATATTACTACCTGAAAGAGGGAGAGAGAGATAGAGAGAGTTGTCCTGTTATAAAAAATGGACTTGAAGAGAATACAGCAAACCAGTATATAGGTAAGTAAATAAGTAAGTAAAGAATGGAGTAGCTATGTGTGTTCAAACTGGTATATTTTGTGCAATAAAACAAGGCTTGGTGACTAAATGAGAAAGTGGGTATTAAGAAAATCAAACATGTGACCTCTCTACAGATTTTATCATCAAGATTTTATGAAAAACACCATGCAATATGGATTAAATGTATAAAAACTAAGGGTTCTTTAAGTAATTCAATGGAAAAGCACGGGAAGTGTTACTCTTTTGACATCACAGTATTAGCTCCGCCCTACTGCCGACTGCCGAGTTGAGCAGACCCTATATACTTTGTATGGGTACTAAAAAACATCAAACATGTGACCTCTCTACAGATTTTATCAAGATTTTTATCAAAAAAACCATGCGATATGGATTAAATGCATAAAAACTAAAGCCTCTTTAAGTAATTCAATGGAGAAGTACCGCCAGTGTTACTCTTGTGACGTCACAGTATCAGCTCCACCCCCACTGTCGAGTTGAGCAGACCCTATATACTTTGACTCTGGCTTGAATAACCTTAGTGTTCAATGAATCGCTTGGATGGAAGGAAAAGCCACAAAAGATGGAATGGCATATTTCATATATATATGAAATTCCAAAAGAATTTCTTTATTACTTTTTACATTATTTTGTGATATATTGATATTATATCCAATTTTCATTACAAAATACATGATATTCTGCAAACAAATTAAATTTATTACATAAAACATTTATGAATTTTTATTGAAAAGATAAAAAGATATAAGTATTCATACCAATTAAATTCAAATCATCTGTGTGCAAAGGTCTTGAATTTCTCTATTTTTGGGTATTACCCGAAATAAATTATGCCAAATCTACAAAAGACCGTGATGGTCAAGAACTCATGCTATAATAAGTTCCAGAAGTAAAGTGACAAATTTCAGAGGATTTTGTTCGGAATTCACTAACTAGCAACTACAACACGTAGCTGAAAAACTTACTTTTTGCTACATTGAAAACTTTATCAAGCAAAATAAAACTAACATATGATGCACAAATATCAAATCTATAGTATCTATAACAACCATAAAAAAAATTTACGGTAATTGTAATGATTTCAAA
>NC_087210.1:64197370-64199870 GCF_015104395.2 Macrobrachium nipponense
ATATATATATATATATATATATATATAATATATATATATATATATATATATATTAATTATATATACATATATATATCTGTGTATACATTTGTATACATGCTTATATAGTACATATATGTTATAACTATATACTAGATTATATATTATTATATATATTAATATATATTATCTATATTATAGATAATATATATATATGATATATAATAATATATATATATATATTATATTATATATATATATAATAATATATATTTATATATTATATACATATATATAAATTTTATACATTCGGGACATGTATTCACTTTTTATCGTGACATATATGTATATATACTATATAATATATATAATATATTATATATATATATATATATATATATATATATATATATATATAGTATATATATATATATATATATATATATATATATGGGGTATGCAGATCTGATATCTCCCAACCCTATCTCCTGAAGCGTTTTCCGTTTCTCTCTTTGCCCTAGACTTTAGTCCCTTTTGTTTTATGCCTTCTTTTTCTCTCACAGTTCTCTCTAGAGAGCCCCTCTGTGTTTGGAGTTGTCGGAATCCCCAACATTTCATGAGTGTCTTGCTGGCCAGGTGCGCGTGTTCTCTTTCCGTTTACTTTTGAGGAACATTTGTTGAATGATTTCTGTTTGGAAGAATATAGTTTTTTTATTAATTTTATATTCTGTCTCTCGTTATAACGGTATTATTCTTCAAAAGGTATCAACCATTGTTGTAATTCGCTGTAATCTGTTGTTTCAATTTATATTTTAACTTTATTAATATGTATATTTTTTTAAAATGATGTATGGCTATTATCAAGTTGACCTTGAAACGCTATTCAGGAGTACTTACGTAAATGTGTGCGTACACCGTCTGTAAAAGACATTAGGTGCTTTATATTGATTAGCCTTTTGATTTCCCATACCAGTAAAGCCATTAATTCAGTAAGTTTCTTCTTATCACTTTTTACTTTAATCCTACCAGGGACGAAACACACTCAGCCCCCTTACCCGATCCCCCTTTTCTCAGGCCCCTTACCCGCCCCCACTCCCCCATCTCGCTTTTAAACATAAAATAGCTATTTCTGCCAATATAACAATCCATAATAACTACTATGGATTTCAGGCAAAAATAGTGTGTTTTTCTTTAATATCTCCTACACTAATTTTTTGATCAGAATAGTACTTTGCCACAGTACTCTATAGACCTCCCCCTAATTTTTGATACTATAATGCATTTTCAAATCCCGTTGATTAAGGTGTTTACTTTTGTCCTAGTGAAGTCAGAGCCAAATCTTTTTGGTAAGTTTGTTAAACAATCGAACATATGCTGACCCTCCCTCACTTCGCTCTCCCTCCCTTATCTCACTTTGCGAATGTCGTTTTTAATGTCGGTGATTCTTTCCTCCAGGAAAATCTTATGTGAGAGAGGGAAGGGGTCCGATTGCAGAGTCCATCTCCCGAATTCCTGGAAAAAGAATTTGAACTAATTCGTAAGCAACTTTCGTCTTTAAAGTATCTTGAGAAAGCGATTTACAAAGCAAACGTAATTTTCTACCGACCCCCTCAAAACAAGACCAAAGAGACACACAACAATAAAATAAAAATTCCTCACCTGGACAGGATAAAGACAGTGACTTAGACCCTAGGAAAATCTAACCCTTTTGCATTTACTTACCCAAACACCGGCTTAGCCAAATCCCTGATTAACGTCCAACAAAAGACATTCCCCAAGGAAACGTGTTTATGGAATCCCATGCCAAGACTGTGACCAATCTTACATCGGATTTACAGGAAAATCACTTCCCCAGAGATTAATACAACACAAACCGTCAGTTGGGTATGGAAAACAGAACTCAGCTATTTTCAACCATATAAATGAACATAACCATAGAATAAACTGAATTTATAATTTATAGCAGCAACTGCCGGTACAAGAGTTAAATGATGAAATCGGCCTTAATAAAGGAGAGGCAGGTAATGAACATCTCAAAAGGAGCATGGGTTTTAGATGTGATCGACAAGGTTTTTATTCAACCAACACTTAAGAAGATTAAAGGAAGATTACCAGCGGGGTTGACCTAATGGGCTTACCTGTGGATGGATCTCTTGGTATAATACCACATTTTCTGTAAACTTTTCTCATTCATCAGCTACCTGAAGAGGGAGACAACATCTCTGAAATATAGTACTTTTCTCTCTATATTTTGGTGTTTTTATGGTTCCTTTTATTAGATGTAATATATATATATATATATTATATATATATATATATATATATATATATATATATATATATATATGTGTGTGTATCTATGTGTAGTATATGTATTATTATATATTATATATTATATATATATATATATATATATATAATATAATATATTTAGAAGGAGCACTGTACATCGATGTAAGAGGCAAAATGCTATTAGTGTTACTGTTGATTTTGAATGACATATCTTCATATGGTTCGAAAT